>NC_057796.1:445833815-446133815 GCF_018294505.1 Triticum aestivum
CGTCCCCAGCGAGGCCTCACCAGGACTGTGCCAGAGACGGAGACTACGGTTGCCGGTGGATGTGCGAAGATGGTTGACGAGTGTGGGTGAGAGGTCTTTTTCCTTTTTTCATTGCTCGGATAGGACATTGGCCGAGCTCAAGCCAGGGACATCACAACTACCCACAATGTGTCGGCGAGAGATCGCAAGGACATCAAGTGTAGGGAAGATCGCTCTTGAAGGAGGATGGCAGGGAAAATCAACTTACGCCAAAAATATCATTTTTTTAGAACATAGACGTCTGGGACGTCCGGCTTTAAATTAATAAAGCCCTCCACATAGGCAGTGTGCCGCCAAAAATATCATGCGACTTGCAAATAGTCGGTCCCCTAGATTGTACCTAACCTGATACCCGTGATTAGCACCTTGAAGAAGACACTGGAGTTTGCAGTTCTTCGAGCAATATGTAGTCCTGTGTTGGCTAGAGTGGCACATCCAGTTGGTCTGAAAGACCCTTTAGATTCTAGCAGCGGTAGCATGCAGGTTGTGCCGACGAGCGGGTCGCACAGGGGCCTGCTGATCCTCTCAAACACATCAATTGGGATGTCCTATGGACTGAGGTGCACAAGAAGACCGGGCTCCAAGCCGAGTGGAATTGCCCGGAAGGCCCAATCATGGATGTCGGAGCAGTGGCAACGAGGATCAAAGAACCCTACTTAAGTTCAAAACTACAAATCCAAAAACCTTAACGGCCAAATGCGAAGAACCCTAATTCCTAAATTAGAAAATCCTAATTCCTAATTCCCAGATCGCATCTCTATTGCTGATTTGGAGAGCTGCTTGATCTGCCTGACACACAGAGCGCTTCAGACTTTTATATATTTAAGAAAAAATATGTGATCTACCTCACACACAGAGCTTAAGACTTGCTCCCTCTGTAAGTGATCTAAACAAGGGAAATATAAATGGTCTTATATTACTCCCTCCGTCCTATAATATAAAAAACGTTTTTCAAGCTAAAAAAACTGACTGAATAAGGCCGTCCAGTCCGGATAGCCTCGACGACAACAAAGTGAGACCAACTCGTGACCCAATTTCGAGATCAGCAAAGTGCACGCAAGCTAGTTAGGTTGTCCAATCCGCGTATACAAGCCGAATTTTTTGGACGCGATCATGATCCTGCAGCCAAGATCGTCTGGGAGTGCTGGGCTCCATTGCGGTATATATTGTTCGCTTGGCTCGCATATAAGAACAGGTGCTAGACCTGAGGGCGTTTGGCCAAATGTGGACTTCTGCACCAGGACGAGCGCCCGCTTTGCTGTCAGATGCCGTTTCTGCTGAATGCGAGGTGGAAAAACACATAGACGGCCAGGATGAACCAAAAACGGTTCATAATGAGGGGCACGATCGTCTCTACTGCCCCCGCGTATAGCCGTCGAGGAGCCCTGGGAGGCTCGTACGGGCCCGGTTAGATCGTATGCCCGGCCGTATACGTATTTGTATATGGCGGCATTTCGTGCACGCGCGCAGCCGCCCGAGCGTGGGGCAGCACGTGTCACGGGTAGTTGCCAAAACTGTCCCATCATATAAATGTGGACGACAACCACCTCCGGCCGCATCGCCCACCATTTCCCCCCGCCGCATCGTCTCCCTCTCTCCACTCCCCACTCCCCACTCCCTCTCCTCTCCAACCTCCTCGTCTCCCTCACCGCATCCTCTCCATCGCCATGGAGGATGCAGGAGGTGAGCGCCCCGATTGGGGCGCAGATCTGGTGGAACAGGCGCGGCAGGTCGCTGCGGGCACCTTTGCGAGGGGACGTGCCGGCGTCCAGCGCGGTGCTCCCCCCGCTGCAGATCTGGAGAAGGCGGGGGCGGGCTGCAGCGGCGCAGTCCAGCCAGATGCGCCCGCTCTGGCGATCTCCGGCGAGGTGCAGAAGGTGGAGGCGGGCTCTGGCGAGGCGCAGAAGGTGGAGGCGGGCTCTGGCGAGGCGCACGAGGTGGAGAAGGTGGAGAAGGTGGAGGCCGGCTTCGGCGAGGAGGAGGCGGAGCAGAAGGTATCTGCTTATCACTTTTATTTGGTAGTTTTTAGACTGTAGGGTTTGTGGCCAGAAATTTCTTTGGTTAGATTTGTTGGATGTAGGGTTTTCTCTGCATTAGGGTTTTTCTGTATTTGATTCGTGCAAGAATAGTGGACCACATATGATTATTAGATTAGGTTAGAAGTAGCCGGGTTGAGGGATGGGTTTTTTCAGATGCTTATTAGATTAGTAGTGGAAGTTTTGCTTGTTAGATTTTAATTAGTATGAGGTTGAACACCTTATTTAAGGGGGAATTTAAGGTTAGATAGACGTCATATGATTATTAGATCTGTAGTTCAATGCTGCAGACATATATGATTATTTGATTTGATCTGTGGTTCAATGATACTGGATGGAAACATATTTGATTTGGAATGCATTAATTTTGATGTGCCAATGAATTGATTTAGATGATACAAGATTCATATATAGTATAATTTGTTGTTGTTTACGTAAGTAATGAAATTTTAGATGTTTGTTGGAGATGTATGCATTTATAGTTGAAGTTGTACCTAATTAACTACTGCATTATGTTAATATGTGTAGGAGCTTTGCTGCATTATCCCAAAAACAGTAATTTGTGAATATTAAAATTTGTAGTCGGCTTCTGTAATTAGTAGCAATGGATGTAATTTTATATTTAGGGGCGCTAAGAGATAACTCACTGTACAATTGCAGAAGGGTGGCCTAAAAAACAGTAACATGGCCTTGAAATATTGTCCTTGTACAAAATTTTATAAACCAAATGTTGTAGGCAGGCCTATTGTCCAGCCTCATAAAATTAACCTGGCCAGAGATTTTCCTCTTGTGCAAATACTTATGATGAATTACAAAAATATGCAGCTGGGATGTCACCATTGTATAACTATGAAGTAAACATCCCAAGGCAGGATCCTAGCAACAAAATATACCATATGTTTCCATTAAGTAGTGTGGGGGGAAATTCCCTCAAAAGAAAAGTGTTTGGTTAATCCTGGGAATGTCAAGAATCCAGCTTGGATTTTCATTAGCATTTATGAAGGAAAGCATTTGTCTGTTGATTGATTGCTTAGATTCTGTATTTATAAGGAAAGCATTTATTTGTATGTACATATCAATGAACTTGTATGTTGATAACCCTACTGTTTAATATGTAGATAGCTTAATATATAGTCTATCAATTAGTTGTTGAAATGTACATACCATGTGTAACCAGTGCACTTTTTCAATATAGATTGAAGCTTTCCATCATTATGCAAAAACAAATTGTGTAGGTAGCTTTATTTGTTTATCTGTAGGTTTCATATTAAATTATTTTGCATTGGAAAATATATTGACAATATTGGTCACTTGCAACATACCAATGTGGTTCACATTCACAATTTTGTTTGTAATGACATTCTTTGAACTGCAATTCAATTCATTGTAATTGATGTGCTTGTTTGACAATATAGCAGGAGGAGGAGGATCTTGTGGGCAACAAGAGGAAGTGGGACACGACTGGGTTCTACCCATATGACAGTGATGAAGATGAGCCGTACGAGGTAAGGCCTAGTTGACATGTTATTTGTGCATTGAGTTAGTATTACGTGTTTATAGTATTTGAATGCATAATGTATTAATGTCAGTCATTAATGTGTGCAGTATGAATCTGGAGATGATGTGGTCGAGGGAAACGTCGAGTCCTTTGAAGAGAAGGTGGTGTTGAAGATCAGGGCCCAAGGATCTGGTATGTACTACAACTGGAGGACGGAGAAGTACCGCTGCCCCTACTGCAGCAGGCCCAAGCCCAGGTCTGGGTTATTGGAGCATCTGATGGAACATTGCCGAGCTACATCGATCTCGAGTGATGACTACAAGATCAGGGCTCAGCATTCTACCCTTCTGAAGGTCCTGAGAAACCATAACATGTAGTCGTACATCATGCTGATCATCAGAAGCTGGAAGCCGTACTCATCATTAGTATATTTGATGATGTTTTACTTTTGGAAAGCTGCATCTGGGTCTGAACTGGTTGGAAACTAGCTCTATTAATGTATTGTGTGTCTGAACTGGATCTGTTGTGAACTTCCTGGTACCTGTGGTGGTAACCTAGAATGCTATCTATATATGTGTGGCCTTAACATTATTGGTGGTGAATGCTTCCTTCATGTTTAGTTGTTGTTTCGATGGTGCAATGATCACAAATGGCGCTTCAGTGTTGCTTCAGACATGCTGCAACACTTGTCTATGATGTGGGCAAGTGCAACATGCTGTGCCCATGTGCCAATCATACCAATATTGAATCTGGCAATGTTCCAAATTGGCTGTCATGAATTATAGTACATGGGGTTTAGTAAGTTACTGATAATTGTTCATCCTCACACATTCCAGCAATTCATAATTTGAATAAGCAAAAAGATCAAATGTTCCATCATTTGAACCTATTTTGCAATAACACAGCAAATATTCCATCATCAAATTGTGAAGGAATTAAATGTAAATTTAGAAGAGTAATGTAACACTACTTAAAAATAATGTGTGAAAAAAAGGAATTTGAAATAAGATGTACTTTATTTTTTAATAAAGTTATATTACCCTACTTATTAGAATTTTGAAAATGTCACTTATTTATAAGAAAAGAAAATATAAATACCCAAAAAGATGTGTTTGATAAAAATACCTTTTGAATTTTTGGTATGTTATTATTTGAGGCGTCATGTAATTTTTATGTTATTTTTTGAGTGCTCAAGTAATTTTTATGTAAACAGAAGGAAAATGAAAAAAATAAACAAAAGGAAAAGCATGGGCAGCCTAGCCATCTTGGAAACCTAGCTTTGTAAATAAAAAAAATTCAAAAAAATAAGAGGGCATTAAATAAATAAACAAATATAAGAGGGCATTAAAAAATAAACAAATATAAGTAGGCATTATAAATTAAAAAAATTAAAAATATATAAAGAAAATATAAGAGGGCATTATAAATTTCAAAGAAAATATAAGAGGGCATTATAAACAAATATAAGAGGGCATTAGAAATTTTAAAGAAAGTTTGAAAAAATATATTTTACAATGCCCCCTTGAGGTATAGACGGATGTTTTGACCAGTCATTCTAGAGGGCATTATAAATATATAAAAATTAGAAGAAATATAAAACCTTGGAAACCTAGCTTTGTTTGTGCAAGATATCATGTGTGCCAAAATTGAGGTGATTTGGAGGTGGTCGAAAAAATCACCGCATTCCGGAGGGGTCATTTGATCTAACTTAAGCCAGTTTTTGAACAAAGGTGATTTTTCCCACCACCTCCAAATCACCCAAATTTTCTTGTACATGGTGACCCACATGTGCCAAACATGGCTATGAAAGAAAATTTGGAAAAAGAATATTTTACAATGCCCCCTAAGGTATAGACCGATGTTTTGACCAGTCAGTCTAGAGGGCATTATAAATTAATAAAAAATTCAAAAAAATATAAAACCTTGGAAACCTAGCTTTGTTTGTGCAAGAGATCATGTGTGCCAAAATTGAGGTGATTTGGAGGTGGTCGAAAAAACCCTAGAACACTGCCCCGGCGTGACGCAACGTGCGTTTTGTGTCCGAATTCGTGCACACCTTGCCTGAGGGCCACATTGGCCATGCCCACATGGTCCCAAAAGTTGGGGTCATCTCATGCATGCCCCCACAAGCACCATGTACAAGCCGGACCATTCGGGTCTGCCGGAGGGCAAGTCTGAAAGAGGTTTTCCTTGCCGGTCTCACCAAATGATCCCAAACTTTACGCACACCCTACCATGACCATGGCATGCATGTGGGAGGATGTAAGTGAGCATGTTTAAAATTTATTTGGTGATTTGAAGGTCAAAACAATAACTTGTCATATATGCAAAAAAATTGTGAATTGAATGCAAGTGAGCATTTGTATAATTTAGTGTGTGATTTTAAGATCAAAACACATGGCAATATGCCAAAAAAATTGCCCACCTACCAGAGCAGGAGAATTCATACACCACGGCCTGCATACGACTAGGAACCCAGCCGTTCATGGGCCAGGATGCAGGCCCATGGTGAGGAATCTCTGCTGCTAGTAGGCGCCATGGGGCAGAGGGGACGAGAGTTAGGCAATGTACTGCCTGCATATGATAGGAGCTTGGGAGGGGAGTCGCAGTCGGGTATATAAACCGGTGCGGCGCCCTCTCGCTTGGCGAGGTGGGACTAAACTCCCACCACCCCACGGCTGTGCGCTGCGCTGTACCCTGATGACCCACAAGTATAGGGGATCTATCGTAGTCCTTTCGATAAGTAAGAGTGTCGAACCCAACAAGGAGCAGAAGGAAATGCTAAGCGGTTTTCAGCAAGGTATTTTCTGCAAGCACTGAAATAATAGGTAACAAATAGTTTTGTGATAGGACAATTTGTAACGAGCAACAAGTAACAAAAGTAAATAAAGTGCAGCAAGGTGGCCCAATCCTTTTTGTAGCAAAGGACAAGCCTGGACAAACTCTTATATAGAGAAAAGCGCTCCCGAGGACACATGGGAATTATCGTCAAGCTAGTTTTCATCACGTTCATATGATTCGCGTTCGGTACTTTGATAATTTGATATGTGGGTGAACCGGTGCTTGGGTGCTGTCCTTACTTGGACAAGCATCCTACTTATGATTAACCTCTATTGCAAGCTTCCGCAACTACAACAAAAGTATTAAGGTAAACCTAACCATAGCATGAAACATATGGATCCAAATCAGCCCCTTACGAAGCAACGCATAAACTAGGGTTTAAGCTTCTGTCATTCTAGCAACCCATCATCTACTTATTACTTCCCAATGCCTTCCTCTAGGCCCAAATAATGGTGAAGTGTCATGTAGTAGACGTTCACATAACACCACTAGAGGAGAGACAACATACATCTCACCAAAATATCGAACGAATACCAAATTCACATGACTACTAATAGTAAAACTTCTCCCATGTCCTCAGGAACAAACGTAACTACTCACAAAGCATATTCATGTTCATAATCAGAGGAGTATTAATATGCATAAAGGATCTGAACATATGATCTTCCACCAAATAAACCAACTAGCATCAACTATAAGGAGTAATCAACACTACTAGCAACCTACAGGTACCAATCCCGGACTTTGGAGACAAGAATTGGATACAAGAGACGAACTAGGGTTTGCGAGGAGATGGTGCTGGTGAAGATGTTGATGGAGATTTCCCTCTCCCGATGAGAGGAGCGTTGGTGATGACGATGACGATGTCCCGGAGGGAAGTGTCCCCGACAGAACAGCTCTGCCAGAGCCCTGAATTGGTTCCGCCAAGGTTCCGCCTCGTGGCGGCGGAGTCTCGTCCCGAAAGCTTTCTTATGATTTTTCTTGAGACGAAAGACTTCATATAGCAGAAGATGGCCACCGGAGGACCAACAGGGGGCCCACGAGGCAGGGGGGCGCGCCTAGGGGGTAGGGCGCGCCCCCCACTCTCGTGGATAGGTGGTGGCTCCCTGACGTATTTCTTCTGCTCAGTATTTTTTATTATTTGCAAAAATAACTTTCGTGAAGTTTCAGGACTTTTGGAGTTGTGCAGAATAGGTCTCTAATATTTGCTCCTTTTCCAGCCCAGAATTCCAGCTGCCGGCATTCTCCCTCCTTATGTAAACCTTGTAAAATAAGAGAGAATAGGCATAAGTATTGTGACATAACGTGTAATAACAGCCCATAATGCAATAAATATCGATATAAAAGCATGATGCAAAATGGACGTATCAACTCCCCCAAGCTTAGACCTCGCTTGTCCTCAAGCGAAAGCCGATAACGATAAATATGTCCACATGTTTAGAGGTGGAGGTGTCGATAAAATAAAATACGGACATGAGGGCATCATGATTATTCTCATAATAGCAACATATATGGATATTGTCATATGATTTCTTATGCTCAAGTAATAATCTACTTACAGTGCAAAGTATGAATCAGAAACTTTATTGAGAACTAACAAACTACAATCTCATTCATTGAGGCAATTGAAATTTATCATAACATCAGAAAGAGTCTATGTCAGAGCTTTTTAGCAAGTCCACATACTCAACTATCATTTAGTCCTTCATAATTGCTAACACTCACGCAATACTTGTGGTTACGGAGTTTTAACCGGACACAGAGAAAGACAGGGGCTTATAGTTTCGCCTCCCAACCTTTTACCTCAAGGGTAATGTCAACAATAATAACTCATGCTCCCCTACATCCAATTAGATATATCTATCAGGATCTTTCCAACATCCTGTGCTTGCCAAAGGATAAAATGTAAAAAGGAAAGGTGAAGATCACCATGACTCTTGCATAAGGTAGAAGATAATAATAAAAGATAGGCCCTTCGCAGAGGGAAGCAGAGGTTGCCATGCGCTTTCAGGGTTGGATGCACAAAATTTTAATGCGAAAGAACGTCACTTTATATTGCCACTTGTGATATGAACCTTTATTATGCAGTCCATCGCTTTTATTTCTTCCACATCACAAGATCGTATAAAGCTTATTTCCTCCACACCAATCAATCATACATGTTTAGAGAGCAATTTTTATTGCTTGCTCCGATGACAACTTACTTGAAGGATCTTACTCAATCCATAGGTAGATATGGTGGACTCTCATGGCAAAACTAGTTTTAAGGGTTTTTGGAAGCACAAGTAGTATCTCTACTTGGTGCAAAGAATTTGGCTAGCATGAGGGGGAAAGGCAAGCTCAACATGTTGGATTATCCTTGACAATATACTTTATCTCAGATATAAGAAAACATAACCCATTACGTTGTCTTCCTTGTCCAACATCAACTCTTTAGCATGTCATATTTTAATGAGTGCTCCCAATCATAAAAGATGTCCAAGATAGTATATTTATATGTGAAACCTCTCTTTCTTTATTACTTCCTATTAATTGCAACGATGACCAAAGCTATGTTTGTCAACTCCCAACAATTTTTAATCATCATACTCTTTCTATGTGAAGTCATTACACTCAATAAGATCAATATGATCTCTTTATTCTTTTTTATTCTTTTTCTCTTTTATTCACTCAAGATCATGGCAAAATAATCAAGCCCTTGACTCAACACTAATCTTTATTATATAGCTCATGGACTCGATTACATAGAGAGATCATAAAGCAAAACTCAAAACTAGATCATACCAAAACTTTATTCTACTAGATCAAGATACTACTAATAGGATCGAACTAAGAAAAACGGTAAAGATAGGAGTGTGATGGTGATACGATACCGGGGCACCTCCCCCAAGCTTGGCAGTTGCCAAGGGGAGTGCCCATACCCAAGTGATTATGTCTCCTTTGCTGGTGAAGAAGGTGGAGATGATGATGGATAGTCACACATCGAGCGTAAGAGGTCCTCCAACTTGCGGATAATGCCCTTGAGTGCAACGATATGCTCCTTCAACAAATATTTTCACGTGTGAGATACTTGTTCTGTATATGAGCTAACTCAATCATCTTGAAAGCTTCGATCTCAGTTGGGGTAAGAAGATTGTGATCAAGTTGAAGGATGTCTTCTGCTGCCGGAGCTTGGTCCTCCGTGGCCTTCTTGATCCCTTCATCCTTGTTGATCTCCATGGGTTCTTCCCTCTTCAGCTCTATCTTCATTGGCCACGCATCGTTATCACCATTGTTGGAGGAGGGGGACGACATGATGCTCGGCCTTGACAACCCTGACAGGAAACAGCTCGAAACAAGAACAGAGGATAGTTGCGTGATACAGGAGTCAAAACCTTCGGGAGAATATATAATTAATTTTTACTGACCAAAATACGTATCGTGCAAGAAAACGGAGTCCGGAGAGCACACGAGGTGCCCACGAGGCAGGGGGCGCGCCCAGGGGGGTAGGGCGCGCCCTCCACCCTCGTGGAGGCCTCGTGTCCTTCTCGGGCTGCTTCTTATTTTTGTATTTTTCTAAATATTCCAAAACGGAGAAATATTGCTTTTAGAACTATTTTGGAGTCGGTTTACTTACCGTACCACATACCTATTCCTTTTCGGAGTCTGAAACGTTCCGGAAAGTGTCCCTTATGTATTCCTCCGGGTTACGGTTTCAATAACATTGGTTTCAACATTTATGGAATTACCTGAGATATAATGTTTAATTCTTTGACTGTTCACCACCTTCGGATTTGTGCCTTCGAATTTGTTGATTTTTATGGCACCGGAACGATAGACCTCCTCGGTAACACAAGGACCTTCCCATTTATTGAGAAGTTTTCCTGCAAAAAATCTTAAATGAGAGTTGTATAGCAATACATAATCACCTACATTAAACTCATGCTTTTTATTCTTTTGTCATGCCATCTTTTAACTTTTTCTTTAAACAACTTGGCATTTTCATAAGCTTGGGTTCTCCATTCATCAAGTGAGCTAATATCAAATAACCTCTTCTCACCGGCAAGTTTGAAATCATAATTGAGCTCTTTAATAGCCCAATAAGCCTTATGTTCTAGTTCGAGAGGTAAGTGACATGCTTTTCCATAAACCATTTTATACGGAGACATACCCATAGGATTTTTGTATGCAGTTCTATAGGCCCATAATGCATCATCAAGTTTCTTGGACCAATTCTTTCTAGATCTATTAACAGTCTTTTGCAAAATTAATTTGAGTTCTCTATTACTCAATTCTACTTGACCACTAGACTGCGGGTGATAAGGGGATGCAATTCTATGATTAACATCATACTTAGCAAGCATTTTACTGAAAGCACCATGAATAAAATGTGAACCACCATCAGTCATTAAATATCTAGGGACTCCAAACCTCGGGAAAATAACTTGTTTAAGCATCTTAATAGAAGTGTTATGATCAGCACTACTAGTTGGAATAGCTTCTACCCACTTAGTAACATAATCAACAGCAACTAAAATATGTGTGTAACCATTAGAGGCAGGAAAAGGTCCCATATAATCAAAGCCCCAAACATCAAATGGTTCAATAACAAGTGAATAATTCATAGGCATTTCTTGACTCTACTAATATTACCAATTCTTTGACATTCATCACAAGATAAGACAAACTTACGGGCATCCTTGAAGAGAGTAGGCCAATAAAAACCGGAATGCAATACCTTATGTGCAGTTCTATCTCCAGCGTGGTGCCCTCCATAAGCCTCGGAGTGACACTGATACGTCTCCGTCGTATCTACTTTTCCAAACACTTTTGCCCTTGTTTTGGACTCTAACTTGCATGATTTCAATGGAACTAACCGGGACTGACGCTGTTTTCAGCAGACTTTCCATGGTGTTATTTATGTGCAGAAACAAAAGTTCTCGGAATGACTAGAAACTCCACAGAACATCTATTTGGAAAATAAGAAAAATACCGGAAGAAAAATCCACGTCAGGGGGCCCACACCCTGCCCACGAGGGTGGGGGCGCGCCTACCCCCCTAAGGCGCGCCCCCTACCTCGTGGCCCCCTGACGCTCCACCAACCTCAACTCCAACTCCATATATTCACTTTCGGGGAGAAAAAAATCAGAGAGAAGGATTCATCGCGTTTTACGATACGGAGCCGCCGCCAAGCCCTAAAACCTCTCGGGAGGGCTGATCTGGAGTCCGTTCGGGGCTCCGGAGAGAGGGATTCGTCGCCATCGTCATCATCAACCATCCTCCATCACCAATTTCATGATGCTCACCGCCGTGCGTGAGTAATTCCATCGTAGGCTTGCTGGACGGTGATGGGTTGGATGAGATCTATCATGTAATCGAGTTAGTTTTTTTAGGGTTTGATCCCTAGTATCCACTATGTTCTGAGATTGATGTTGCTAGGACTTTGCTATGCTTAATGCTTGTCACTAGGGCCCGAGTGCCATGATTTTAGATCTGAACCTATTATGTTTTCATGAATATATGTGAGTTCTTGATCCTATCTTGCAAGTCTATAGTCACCTACTATGTGTTATGATCCGGCAACCCCGAAGTGACAATAATCGGGACCACTCCCGGTGATGACCATAGTTTGAGGAGTTCATGTATTCACTATGTGCTAATGCATTGTTTCGATACTCTATTAAAAGGAGGCCTTAATATCCCTTAGTTTCCGCTAGGACCCCGCTGCCACGGGAGGGTAGGACAAAAGATGTCATGCAAGTTCTTTTCCATAAGCACGTATGACTATATTCAGAATACATGCCTACATTACATTGATGAATTGGAGCTAGTTCTGTGTCACCCTATGTTATGAATGTTACATGATGAACCGCATCCGGCATAATTCTCCATCACCGATCCAATGCCTATGAGCTTTTCACATATTGTTCTTCGCTTATTTACTTTTCCGTTGCTACTGTTACAATCACTACAAAACACCAAAAATATTACTTTTGCTGCCGTTACTTTTGTTACCGTTACCACTACTATCATATTACTTTGCTACTAAATACTTTACTGCAGATACTAAGTTATCCAGGTGTGGTTGAATTGACAACTAAGCTGCTAATACTTGAGAATATTCTTTGGCTCCCCTTGTGTCGAATCAATAAATTTGGGTTGAATACTCTACCCTCGAAAACTGTTGCGATCCCCTATACTTGTGGGTTATCAGACACTTGCGTAGGATCTGTTCCTGTTCATGCTCAGGTACACAACGTCTAATAACACCATCAACTCCTTCTTTATAAAGGTGTTGGTCATCCCAAAAGTAATGTCTCAAGTCATAGAAAAATTGTTTCTTTTGCTGGTAGGTGAAACTAGGTGGTATAAATTTAGCAACAATATAATTAGCATAATCAGCATACTATGGAGCAGTACTAGAAGCATTTATGACACTTAATTGCTCATCAGGGAAGCTATCATCAATAGGTAGTGGGTCATCAAGAACATTTTCTAATCTAGACAAGTTGTCTGCAACAGGGTTCTCAGCTCCCTTTCTATCAACAATATGCAAATCAAATTCTTGTAGCAGGAGGACCCATCTAATAAGTCCAGGTTTAGCATCTTTATTTTCCATAAGATATTTAATAGCAGCATGATCCGTGTCAATGGTTACTTTAGAATCGACAATATAAGGTCTGAACTTATCACAAGCAAATACAACTGCTAAGAATTCCTTTTCAGTAGTAGCTGTCGTGGTTCTAAGTCTGAGAGTAGAATGGGGGGTAGATATGTAGAGGCAAGATCCTAGCTATGGAGAAGTTGTACGCACGAGTTTTACAAGTTCAGGCCCTTCTCGGAGGAAGTAACAGCCCTACGTCTCGGTGCCCGGAGGCGGTCGACTGGATTATATGCGTGTGTGTTACAGGGGGTGCGAACCCTTGTGCATGTGGAGGGGGTGCCTTATATAGAGTGCGCCAGGACCCCAGCCAGCCCACATTACAAGGGATTTAAGGTACATCAAGAGGGGGGCGTTACTAGTAACGCTAGCAATAAAGAGACATAATGACCATTAAAGCTACGACGTAATGTCCGACCGTTGCAGTACGCAGTGGCTTTAGATCTTCTGGCGGTCGAGTGACAGTCTCCATGGTCGAGTGACTTCGAGTCTTCCGAGATGAACGCTCCATGGTCGAGTGGATGATGATTCTTCTTCGAATGCTTCTGGTTTTAGGGTGATGTCCTTGGGGAGGGTATCTTGGACAGGCCTATGACACTACCCTAGGTACATAGCTTCATCATTAGCCCCCGAATGGATCAGGGTTTGAGTGGGGAAGGAGTTGAAAACACTGCCGACCCACTTTTCGCGCTTCAAGTGCGTTTTTTCTGGACTGACGAATCAATCGTGGTGGCGCCAACTTCTTTTTCAAGTTGCCTTGGTCCATTATTGGTTTTCGTCGAGTGAACTTTCAGCTAAAAGAACTTCGAGTGCTGATACAGAGAAGATCTTCCGTCTAACAAGTTGTTCTGCTGTCCGCGGATCTCGTGGGATTCGAATTTTGGGAAGCGCGCGGGGCGGAGGAGGCCACAGTAATCGGGCTGGACAAGGCAGGGACGCCTCGCTTTCTGCGCCACCTTTTTCTCCATGTATAGCGCGCGCGACTGTTGCGGGATTTGATAAAATTGCCCGGGCCTACAGGTCAGTCACTCGGAAGCGACTCCATATAAGGTGCTGGGTCAGGGTTTTTTGAACAGTGCCTCTTCATTCTTCTCTTTTCCTCTCAGTTTTGCCCACTGCATCCGCTCCTGCGCCAGCGCCGCCGTCCCTTTTGAGCTCTGCTCGCCGCGATGGGGAAGGAGAAGACGGTGGCACTGGAGCGTGCGAAGAAGGCGACGCCGAAGGCGAAGGGGAAGAAGTCCAGCCGTGGCGGATCTTCCTCGACGTCCGTCCTGCCGCCGGGATGGATCCAGGGCGATTGGATTCGCTCGGCGATCCGTCGGGACGACATCGACGACTTGGTCGAGGGGGGACTGATCCCCCACGAATCGGCGCGACTCCCGGGGAACGAGACCGAGCCGCAGCCACAGGAGGGTGAGTGCGTTCTCCTCGCCACTCACATCGACCGCGGGTTCTCCTGGCCTCCCCACCCTTTCTTTCGAGGTTTCTTGAACTTCTTTGGGGCGTAACTCCACCATTTTACCCCAAAACACCATCGTGTATCTTGCTGCTTTCGTGTCTCTGTGCGAGAATTTCTTGGGTTGCCGACCCCACTGGGGCCTCTTCAAGCACATCTTCACGTGCCGCTCCCAGTCGGTCAAAAAGGCCAATCTAAGTGACGAGAAGACAAAAGTGATCCAGATATGTGGGGGTCTCGGGATTCAGATGAGGGGTAAAAGTTCCTTCCCCGCCATGATCCTTCCCGAGTCGGTCCGAGGGTGGCAGTCGACCTGGTTCTACTGCAAAGATCAGCCGACTCCAGGTCAGTCGACTGGACTTCCCCCTTTTTCCATGGCCCGGGTGGGGAAGCCTTCCACCTTGAAGGTGATCCCGGAGGAGAAGGCACAAGTGAGAGTGCTGGTCGATCAAGTTGTTCAACTTGTTCGTGATGGGGTAACCGGTATGGATCTGCTGGAGGTCTTCCTCAGGCGACGCATTCAACCGCTTCAAGCTCGTGACCATCCGATGTGGATGTATTCGGGCACTGATGACACCACTCGGATCCATCCAGAAGAAGTCGACGAAGCTACGTTGGAGTGGTGGCTGAGGAGTATTACTGGCAACAAAGATAACCCCAGGGGAGCCAGGAGAATTCCTCCACTCGACCAATCTTACGAAGCAGATAAGGTCCAACTCTGAATTGCCGAGTGCTATCTTGATTTATCATGCAACTGTTTATAGTCAACCGACTGACTTTGTCTTGCTTGTTGTCTTCTAGGCCCTCACTGAGATCTACTCGATGCCCAACGGGGAGCAGGAACAGGACCCAGAGGGAGAGGCGAGCGGAGGCGAAAGCGGCGAGTGGCATTCTAATGGTGAAGGGGACGAGGAGAGCGACGATCCGAGTGATGAAGAGGAGGTCGACTCACCTCCCCGCAGGGAAAGGCGATCCAAGCTCACTCACGGTCCCGCAAGCGCCCACGACAAGGTAACCGTTCCGACTGGGCAGTCGTCGAAGCGTCCTCGGACATCTTCTCCAGCGCCGACTGAAAAGGCTCCGAAACAATCCAAGGTCGTACCGCAGAAGACTCGAAAGGCGCTGCCCAGAATCAAAATCGACATCCCTGTCGCCTCTGCGTAAGTGACTTGTCTTCAGTTTTTCCCGAAATTCTGTGTTGTTTGTTTTTCCTTGGTTTGACCAATCGAATCTTGAAACTAGTAGTGCCGCTACCTTTGGGACCTCTGCTTACCGAAATGAGGATGAGAACATGGAAGATGCGGTCACCTCCCGCCCAGGTATAATCTTTGCGATCTTGTCTTTGCTTTGTCGTTTGAGCTGCGATATAACCAATCAAAGATGATCTTTTGGCGACTGAATTTTTACAGCTCCTCTCAACATCACTGACCTCCCCGACGACGATGAAGACGAGCCACAGAGGCCCTTGGTGAGGAGAAACAGGAAAACGTCCGCTGGCAAGACGCCTCAGTCGACGCCGGTGGTGGAACCGGTAATTCAGGACGGCAGCGATGCCAATCGGACTTCTGTCTCCTTCGCCATAGCGTCGTCGAGTGCTCAGCCTTCAGTGTCAGCCGCACAGACTCCCGTCGACCCACCGTCCATTTTTGCTGCGCATCACGTCCCAGAGGACCAGGTGGGTGCTGCAAAAGAGGCTATACGCCAGGCGGGCATTATGATGGAGAAGATGAAGATGGTGCGGGAAGCCAGGCAAGCTGCCTATGATGCCAGCTCCGCTATCCAGAGCAACGTCCAGGTTAGCAGATCGTCGACTGACTCTTCTGGCTTGTTCTGTTAGGATATGGTACCTGAAAACTTAATTTCCAAGAACCTTTGCATCTGTCTGTGCCTTGCATCTGTACACCCACTGGGTGTTTTGATTTGTCACTGAACAGACTCGCACCTTGAGCTGATAATGTTGTTGTCGATTGAATCTTTTGACCAGTGGGGGCACGCTGAGTGCACCCAGTGGGTGTAGTCCCCGAGACCATAATTGACTGCGGGCAGTCGACTGTGGTCTGAGCATCGGAATTTCTTCACTCGGCCTGGACGGACCATGATGAGTGGAACCTGAACCAGTGGGGGCACGCTGAGTGCACCCACTAGGTGTAATCCCCGAGACTGTGGTCGACTGCGGGCAGTCGACTATGGTCTGAGAGCAACTTTCTTTCTTTTTTTTACACTCAACTTGGACAGATCGTGTCGAGTGAAAATTGGACCAGTGGGGGCATGCCAAGTGCACCCACTGGGTGTAGTCCCCGAGACTACTGTTGGATGTTTGATTCGGCAGTAGTCTTAGAATTTATTGAGTTTAACCTTTTTTCTCTCCGAGTGGACTGACTTGTTGTTTGGTTGCAGAAATCTTGTGATCTTGGCGCTCGTTTTGCTGACCTGGAAAAGTAGCAGATTCAACTCAACCTCGATCTAGAGTTGGCCAAGACAGATCTGCAGAAAGCCAAGGATGATGCCGCTGGTAAGAAAGACTTGTCGACTGATTTATCTCTGAACCGGGTTTCATTCTGCTTTTTCTGAACCAAGCATTATCTCTCCCAGAGAAACTGAACCAAGCTCTGGCGAAAAAGGATCAAGATCTGGCGGCCGCGTAGAAAAAAGCTGATGAGAAAACCGCTCTAGCTGAACAAAAGTTGGCTTCGGTCGGCAAATTGGAGGAAGAAAACGCAAAGCTAAAAGCTGCTCTGGACGAAGCCAATAAGGAAGCAACTCGCCTGAAGAAGGATAAGGACAATCTGAACGAGAAGATGGAAAGCATTGCTCGCAGAAGGAACGGTCTGGAGAGTTATCTGGGAAGCCTTGCTAAGAAGTTGTTCATCATGCTTGAAGGTATTTTCTTTGATCCGACTGGTTTGTTTCTGTCGTCTCGACATATAACCATTGACTCACCCTTGAACTGTGCAAGCAGAGTTTTGCCGGGACTTCGAGGAAGAGACCGGGCGAATTGAACCAAGCTTGGACCCATCAACTCTCCAGTGAAGGATGAAGCTGCCATGAACGTGCTCCGATTGGAATCTCGCATCGCTGGTGTTGTTGATTATCTCGCCCGATTGAAAGTCGCAATGTCGCGGATTGACACAACTCTCTGGCCCATGGCAACGCTCCAGAATGACCTCGAGTCTCTAACGGCTCGGCTCAATGAAGTTCCCAGTCGAATTCAAGAATGGAAGAAGTCCTCTGCCCGGTACGGCGCTGATGTGGCTCTATCTCTGGTTCGCGTCCACTGCCGGGAAGTGCGGGAAGAGAAGCTGACAGCGATCAAGGTTGCTAACACCAAGAGGCATGACTTCCAGTCCTTCATGGAGACCTTCATTGCCGCCGCCACTCGGATTGCTGACGGAATCGACCTGGACGAATTCGTCGAACCTGCCAGCCCTCCTCCTGCGGAGTGAACAAACTTTTATGCCCTGCCTTGAATTTGCCTCGGAATGCCGAGTGATTTTGTAATCGTTAAACTCCTTCGGGCTGAACGCCCGAGTACTTTGATCCGTGGTCTTGAACTTTAGGGTTTATCTGAACTTGATTTATCTCTAAATATGCTTGCATTTGCCTTCGAGTGGAATTTGTTCTCCACACGGAATAATCTTTGTGCTTGAGATGCAGCTCTGAGGTGGATACTCCAGTCAACCCGCACCTAGTCGTCCTTGCGGATAAGGGTGGAGCGCACGTTGTACTTGTGGCGCAGCTCCGAAGGAGAAGGTTGCAGTCGACCTGCACCTCATCGTCCTTGTAGATAGGGATGGAGCGCACGTTGTACTTGTGATGCAGCTCCGAAGGAGAAGGTTGCAGTCGACCTACACCTCGTCGTCCTTGCGGACAGGGATGGAGCACACGTTGTACTTGTGGCGCAGCTCCAAAGGAGAAGGTTGCAGTCGACCTGCACCTCGTCATCCTTGCGGATAGGGATGGAGCGCACGTTGTACTTGTGGCGCAGCTCCGAAGGAGAAGGTTGCAGTCGACCTGCACCTCGTCGTCCTTGCGGATAGGGATGGAGCGCATGTTGTACTTGTGACGCAGCTCCAAAGGAGAAGGTTGCAGTCGACCTACACCTCGTCGTCCTTGCGGACAGGGATGGAGCGCACATTGTACTTGTGGCGCAGCTCCGAAGGAGAAGGTTGCAGTCGACCTGCACCTCGTCGTCCTTGCGGATAGGGATGGAGCGCACGTTGTACTTGTGGCGCAGCTCCGAAGGAGATGCAGTCGACCTGCACCTCGTCGTCCTTGCGGATAGGGATGGGCTTCGAACTTAGGCGAGTACTGGACTGCAGCTAAGCCCCCGAGTGGGAGGGTTGCTCACCACTCGGTAGGATTTTTCAAACTTAGGCGAGTACTGGACTGCAGCTAAGCCCCCGAGTGGGAGGGTTGCTCACCACTCGGTAGTATTTTTCAAACTTAGGCGAAACGGATTCGCGACTAAGCCCCCGAGTGAAAGGCTTGCTCACCACTCGGTAGGATTTTTCAAACTTAGGCGAAACGGATTCGCGGCTAAGTCACCCACTGGGGGATTTGAGACGCAAACAAAAGCAACAACAATCGTTTAAGAAGACTGTAAAGCTCTTGTCTTTGATAAACAAACTACAAAGGTATTTCTTAGTACATCTCATCAGAATGAGTACTTAAATAAAGGGGCGGAGCAGCTCCACATTCCAAGCCCGTGGCTCGTCTTTCTGATGCTCGACATTTTAAAGATGATATGCCCCATTGTGGAGAACTTTGGTGACGATGAAGGGACCTTCCCAAGCAGGGCGAGCTTGTGCGGTTTCTGCTGATCCACTCGAAGAACCAAGTCTCCCTCTTGAAAGGCTCGACCCCTCACGTTTCTGGCGTGGAATCGACGCAAGTCTTGCTGATAAATGGTCAACCGGATTAGGGCCATCTCTCTTTCCTCTTCTAGGAGATCGACTGCATCCTGCCGGGCCTGTTCTGCTTCATCTTCAGAGAAAAGCTCAACTCGGGGGCATTGTGAAGCAAGTCACTCGGTAGAACAGCTTCAGCTCCATAGACGAAGAAAAATGGAGTTCAGCCAGTCGACCGATTGGGAGTTGTCCTTAATCCCCAAAGAACTGATGGAAGTTCATCGACCCAGGCGCCTGCTGCGTGCTTGAGATCACGCATCAGTCGGGGTTTCAGTCCTTTGAGAATCAAGCCATTTGCTCTTTCCGCTTGTCCATTCGACTGGGGGTGGGCGACTGAAGCATAGTCGACTCGTGTGCCTTGGGAAGCACAGAAGGCTCTGAACTCATCAGAATCGAAGTTCGACCCATTGTCAGTGATGATGCTGTGCGGAACTCCATATCTGAATGTCAATTCTCTGATGAAGCTGACGGCAGTACTGGCTTCAAGATTCTTGATAGGCTTGGCTTCAATCCATTTGGTAAACTTGTCGGCTGCTACAAGCACATGAGTGAAGCAGCTCCTACCAGTCCTCACGGGTCCAACCATATCCAATCCCCAAACAGCAAAGGGCCGGACGAGTGGAATGGTCTTCAGGGCTGACGCAAGCTTGTGGGACATATTGGAGTAAAACTGGCAGCCTTCACATTTGTCGACTATATCTTTCGCCATTACATTTGCTCGTGGCCAATAAAATCCAGCTCGGTATGCTTTGGCCACAATGGTCCGAGAGGACGCATGGTGGCCACAGGTCCCCGAGTGGATGTCGTTGAGGATCACTCAACCTTCTTCTGGTGTTATACATTTCTGGCTCACTCCGGTTACGCTTTCTCTGAACAGTTGTCCTCTTATCACAGTAAAGGCTTTGGATCGACGGACGATCTGTCGAGCCTCTTCTTCATCCTCTGGGAGTTCCTTCCTAAGGATATACGCAATGTATGGCACTGTCCAGCCGGGAGTGATGACCAAAACTTCCATAATCAGGTCGACCACGGCTGGGACTTCGACTTCAGTCGGATCTGTGGCACTCTTAGGCTGCGGGAGCTCTTATGTGAAAGGATCTTCTTGAACTGAAGGTGTATGAATGTGTTCCAAAAACACATTTCTGGGAATGGCTTCCCTCTTGGAACCTATCTTCGCCAAATCATCGGCTGCTTGATTTTTCAGTCGGGGTATATGATGGAGCTCTAACCCCTCAAACTTCTTTTCCAACTTCCTCACTGCATTACAGTAACCAGACATAGCTGGGCTTCTGACATCCCACTCTCCTTCATCACTTGATTGACTACCAAATCTGAGTCGCTGTAGACCATGAGGTGACGGACGCCGAGTGAAATGGCCATACGTAACCCATATAAGAGTGCTTCATATTCCGCTTCGTTATTGGAGGAATCAAAGTGAATCTGGAGAACATATCTAAGCTTGTCTCCTCGGGGGGATATCAGTACCAGCCCAGCATCGGAACCATTCAGCATCTTGGAGCCATCAAAGAACATGGTCCAGTGCTCCGAGTGAACTTGAGTTGGCAGTTGCTGTTCGATCCACTCGGCGAGGAAATCTGCTATTGCTTGGGACTTGATAGCTTTCTTTGCCTCAAACTTGATATCCAAGGGAAGGAGTTCAATCGCCCACTTTGCCACTCGACCAGTTGCATCTCTGTTGTACAGAATCTCTGATAATGGAGCGTCGCTGACGACTGTAATAGAATGGTCAGAGAAATAGTGTGCAACCTTCTTCGTGGTCATATAAATCCCATAAACAAGCTTCTGATAATGTGGATATCTTTGCTTTGACGGAGTCAGAACTTCAGAAACATAATATACTGGGCGCTGAACCTTATAGGCTTTTCCTTCTTCTTCCCGCTCGACCGTAAGTATTGTACTGACAACTTGTCCAGTGGCTGCGATGTAAAGCAGTAAAGGCTCTTTGCTGATTGGGGCAGCAAGCACCGGCTGGGTGGAAAGCAGGGCTTTGAGCTCTACAAACGCTGCATCAGCTTCAGGAGTCCACTCGAACTTATCAGACTTTTTCATCAGTCGGTAAAGAGGCAATGCCTTTTCACCGAGGCGAGAAATGAATCGACTTAAGGCGGCCAAACAACCAGTAAGCTTCTGGACATCGTGTACACACTCAGGGCGTTTCATCCGGAGTATGGCACCAACTTTCTCTGGATTAGCGTCGATCCCTCGTTCGGAAACGAGGAAACCGAGTAATTTTCCGCCCGGAACTCCGAATGTGCACTTTAATGGATTAAGCTTGATATGATACCTTCTGAGGTTGGCAAAGGTATTAGCAAGGTCAGCCAGCAGGTCGGAACCTTTACGTGACTTGACCACAATGTCATCCATGTATGCTTCCACATTCTGACTGATTTGAGTGAGTAAACACTTCTGAATCATCCTCATGAATGTGGCTCCAGCGTTCTTCAAGCCGAATGGCATGGTGACATAACAGAAGCACCCAAATGGAGTGATGAAAGCTGTTTTTATCTCATCGGGTCCATACAGTCGGATCTGATGATACCCGGAATAAGCATCCAAAAAGGACAAGCGCTCGCACCCCGCAGTCGAGTCGACTATTTGGTCGATGCGGGGGAGAGGAAAGTGATCTTTCGGGCAGGCCCGATTGATATGCTTGAAGTCAATGCACATGTGAACTGAGTCGTCCTTCTTGGGGACCATGACAACATTGGCTAGCCACTCGGAGTGGTAAATCTCTCGGATAAACTCAGCTGCTAGGAGCCGAGCCACTTCTTCACCAATTGCTTTTCTCTTCTGTACGGCGGACCATCGAAGATGTTCTTTGACTGGTTTCACTTTTGGGTCGACTCGCAAACGGTGCTCAGCCAGCCCCCTGGGAACACCGGGCATGTCAGAAGGTTTCCATGCAAAGATGTCCTAGTTCTCACGGAGGAACTGGATGAGCGCTTCTTCTTGTCGAAATGTGAGTCGGAGCAGCATTTGGATCGGTCGGGTGAATATGAATCGGCTTCGTTTCACCAGACGACTGAAATGCAGAATCTGTGGCAGGTTTCTTAGCTCGCAACAAATCACTCGGATCTGCATTTTTTTGATATTCCTGCAATTCTACTACTGCCATTTGTGCATCGGCGATCTTTGAGCCCTTCTGGAAGCACTCTTCTTCCTTCTTCCGATTGCGAGTGATAGTGATCACTCCTTTAGGCACTACTGGAATTAGCTTATTTGTCGTCTGTCAGTTCTTTGCCGTCTGCTGGCTGACGGCAAAGAAGCTCTTTGCCGTCCGCTTCAGGAAAACGGACGGCAAAGAACTGGCTGATGGCAAAGAAGGTCTTTGCCATCAGCCTGTTCTTTGTCGTCCGCTGGCTGACGGCAAAGATTCTTTGCCGTCCGCTTGCTGACGGCAAAGAGAGAGCTGGCCCCACTAAATGAGCTAATTGGAAAAAACTTAACGGCCCCCTCTTTGCCGTCTGCTAGCAGACGGCAAAGAGGAAACAAAGCGGACGACAAAGGGTGGGCGGACGGCAAAGATGTGACCTAACTAACGGTCGAGCCCCACCCCGCCGTTGCCCCACCTCCTCTATCCCTATCCCCTCTCTCTCCGGCCCACCCCTCTCTCTCCCGCTCGTCTCTCCCTCTCCCTCCCGCGACAAGCTACGCTGGCCGATTCCGGCGAGCTCTGACGGGATTCGACGACGCCCGCCCCACAGCCGAGAGCTTCCCGACCCCGCGCCGCTGCGCCACCTCGCCTCCGCCCGCCGGTGCGTGCTGCCACCTCACCATGTCCCCTCACCCTTGTCTCCCTCGCTCAGATCCGCCGCCGCCGCCTTCTCCGCCAAGCCCGCCGCCCCCAAGGTCCGATCTTCCACGTCCCTTCCCCTTCCTTCCCCGGCCCCGATCCTCTGTTTCTTTTCTTTTTCTTGTCTGATCTCCTTTTTATGTTGGATTTGGAAGCGCAGGCGAGGTCGATGGACGACATCGACGACGACAATGATGAGGACGAGGAGGAGGGGGAGGACGACCAGGACATGCGCGACCCCACCCCCGAGCCCGATGAGCTCGATGAGGACATCGCCGAGTCCGACCTCGAGCTCGACCACGACGGCGTCGTCCACCCCAACCACGACGACGCGCCACAGAAGGTCCCCTGCTCTGTTCACCCCCCATCTCTGTTTCCTTGTTTCCATCGCCGTTCTGCTCTGCTCTGCTAGTCTAGATTCGCGGTCAACTCGCATCATAGCAAGCACTAGTTATCGCTCCTGTTCTTGGCCCCTTCGGGGGTTCACAGTGGACTAAACGGATGCAGGAAATGTGCCAACTTCCTCTGGCGAAACCCTGCTGCCTTGCCCTAGATGTCTAAATTGTTGCCTTTTAGCCCAAGATTATGCTGTTTTCTTCTCTAACTTGTCACACACCACTGTCCTGCTCCAGTCTAGCTCTTTTATTACCACCTGCAACCAAGGATGTTCTTTTTTTTCTTTATTTAATGATGAGGATTCGTCAATCCTCACTGCCCTCTTACTGTTCTAGTCTAGTTGTTCATAACCATGTCAGCCTAGCTGTTTATGACCATGATACCTTGCTCCACATTGTTGTTACCTGCCACAGCCTAGGATTATACTGTTTTCTTGTCAACAAGTCCAATGATATCTTGCGCAAGCAGACCACTCTCAAGGTTGGTTCTTCATAATAACTTTTCTATCAACGTGCTTCTTCTGCTTCTAGAGGTTAATTAATTGTTCTTCCAAGGAGACTGCTCTCAAGGGCTTGTGCTTATCTTGTGTATCAACGTTCTTGTTCTGCTTCTAGCACTGGGTCTGTCCCTTCTATTGAGGAAGCCGGCTGGCAGACTGCTGCCGTCACTAAATCCCTAACGCTGGGGCCGTGTGAACTCCATTTGATTGTCAAATTGCTTAGATAACTCAATTTGATTGTGCTCATAGTGATTCTGGCATGCTACATTTTTCATTGCGGTGAATGGTATTCTCTTTTCCCACACAGCATGATTTCCCCTTTTGGGGCCTCTCTGCTTCAAATTATTCCATATGATTGTAATATGCGGCCTTGAAAAACTCCTATGGTTTTCTATGATGCACTCAAACATCATGTCGATCATATTGTATCAAGAGAGGGCATGACATTGCAACCCAGTGATTTTCCTATTTATGAGTTTTTAGGTCCTATGAACCAATTAGGCCCTTGGTCATTTCTTGAACTCAATCAGTAACACATTTGTGGAAAAAACTTGACGATGTTTGTACCTGTGTGTTCTGTTCAGTTTTGAAGTGGATAACATTGCCCCGTGTTTCACTTGGAAATAACTTATGTTTGTTGAATAATAGGAATTTATGCACCATTTCTATTTGTTCATAACTCTTAAACTAGCACTGCTCTCCTTAAAATTTCTAATCAGGCTGACTGCTGTTTTGTGCTCCACAGATACAACGGTCCAGCAAGCTGCTATGGTGGTCAAGTGTGTGCTGCCTAGGAAAATAGATATTTAGTTTTAGGTCATTTCTTGTAATTTCAGATATGGAGTGCTTGTCTTTAGTTTTTGTTTTTACTATGTGAAACTTGCTACCTATGGATGAAACTGTGTAATCTTGATGAAACTATGTATATGTATGGATGAAACTTGCTACTATTGGTAACATGTGTTGGATATCCTATATTGGTCATATATATATATATATATATATATATATATATATATATATATATATGTGTGTGTGTGTGTGTGTGTGTGTGTGTGTGTGTGTCTGTGTATTTGATTTTCTATGAAAATGAATGGATATAAGAAGAAACAGAATTAATGCCTATTTGGTCTCTTTGCCATCTACCAGCAGATGGCAAAAAGCCTGCAGTCTTTGCCGTCAGCGGCGGACGGCAAAGGCGGCCGTTAGACGCCTAACGGACTAACAGCGAATTTATTGCCGTCGGCTTTCTTTGCCGTCTGCCGCTGATGGCAAAGGCCCCTCTGCCATCCGCTTCAGAAAGCAGACGGCAAAGAAGCTCTTTACCGTAGCCTACTTTGCCGGAGCCTTTTGCCGTCCGCGGCAGACGGCAAAGTAGTTGATTCCTGTAGTGAGGACCAGGCATCTTCAATTTGAGGTACACGTAACATGGTCGAGCCATAAAATGTGCATAAGCTGGCCTGCCCAGACTAGCATGATAAGCGCTCTGGAAATCCACGACTTCAAACGTCAACTTTTCTTTGCGGTAATTCTTGGAATCACCGAAAACCACATCGAGGGCGATCTGGCCGAGTGACTCAGCCTTCTTGCCAGGAATAACTCCATGGAAACTCATATTGCTTTCACTGAGTCTGGACATTGGAATGCCCATTCCCTTCGAGGTCTCCGCATACAGTATATTCAGGCCACTGCCACCATCCATCAGAACCTTAGTCAACCGAGTGCCTTCGACGACTGGGTCGACCACCAATGCTTGCCTCCCAGGGGTGGCTATGTGCGCTGGGTGATCAGACTGGTCGAATGTAATGGCAGTCTGAGACCACTTCAAATAACTGGGTGTCGCCGGAGCGACCATGGCCACTTCTCTGTTGATGACTTTCAGTCGACTTTTGCTCTCAACATCAGCAAAAATCATCAGAGTGGAATTGACGTGGGGGTAACCATCATCGTCCTCTTCCTTATCCTCAACTTTGTCCGACTCTTTCTCCTTCTCTTTGGGTTGTTTCTCTCGGAACTGCTGGATTAGGAGCCGACACTGTCGAGTGGTATGTTTCGGGTAAATGAGATTACCCTCCTCATCTTTTTTGGTGTGAATGTGGCATGGTAAATCCAACACATCATTTCCATCTTGATCTTTTACTTTCTTGGGGTTCCATGGCCCTTTGGGCTTCCCCTTGAACTTTCCTTGAGTCACGGCTAAGGCTTCTCTGGGAGCAGCTGGCTCGGCTTTGCGCTTCTGCTTCCGACTGGAGTTCCCTCCTCCGGTTTCGTGGGCGACTGTTTTGTGCTTGCCACTCCGGAGCCGATCCTCCTCTTCACCATTAGCATACCTTGTGGCAATTTCCATCATTCGACTCAGAGACATATCTCCGCTCTGACCGAACTTCAGATTCATGTGACACCCCAAAAAATTTGACCTTGTTTTATTAATTAAAATTTTGCCAGGAAATTAAACTTTTCCATTTGTCTAGATTTACCTTTTGATATTGTGGATTTTTACCTCAAGTGGAAATTTTCCAAAAGGATTATTGGACTTGTACACTCTCTCTATAAAACGATTCTTTATCAGTGGATTTAATTGCATAATTGCTTTTTCTTGAGCTTTACTCTTTTAAAATGATCTTTCATAAATTTGGAGCCTGTTTTTGCACTGCAACCATTTGACAAAAGCTTTTAAAAGTTTCACCAAAATTTGGGGATGTCATGTGATGTTTCCACATCACTTTTATGCAAAAATATCTTTTAGTTATTGAAGATTTTGAGCTCTACATCAACTTTTCAAATCTGGTCCAGTAGGCAACTTTGCACTACAACCTATTTAAATATTTCTTTAAAAATTCTTCCAAGTGTTTGGAGATGTCAGTGGATGCATATAATTCAACTTCATGCTAAAACCCAGTGATGTTCTTTGAAAAATTTGAGTGATTCAACCTCCTTTTCATTCTGGCCCAGTTTGGTGATTTGTACTACAACCCTATTTTATTTTGCTCTAGTGACCCTGAGCTTTTTCCTGCTGGTAGCCCCCCCCTACAAAACCCTTAAGTCTAAGAGAGTGGACCCATTGGAGGATTTTAAGTGCATGCAATGAGACCTTTCTCTTTCTGTCCAAAACTGTAGTTTTGCAAAACTTGCACTAGCAAGTTTCTGGTTTTGCCCAAATGATCCGGCCATCATCACCTGCATCCAGGGAGACCCTGATCTGGAGATTTTGGCCACTCCAAGAGTTGCCTAAATGCACTTGGCATTCTGTCGAACACTTGGTGTGCACAGTCAGTTTTGACATGAGTTTTTGTTTGCACTGTGATCTTGATCCACTGACCCAGCAACCTTGTCCACTAAGCTCCTAGCTATCCCTACCCTAGTCCTGTTAATTGCTAGTCTCCCTCTCGCACTCTAGGCTGCCCTGGCATTTCGTCGAACATGTCCCGTGCGTGCTCTGGGCGCGCCCGGAGCGCACGTTTTGCACGCGCGCGCACCGAGCCGCCGCGTCGCACTGCCGCCCCCGCCGCGTCCCGCACATGGCCCTGGCTCGCCTACAGAGCCGCGCACTACACTCGCCCACTCTCCACGCCACCCCTGGCGCCCTACAGCGCCGCTGGCAGAGCTTTGGCGGCACGCCGGCGTCGGCAGCGAGCTCCTGCCATGGTCGGCGCCACCCAAGCCACCCGCGCGCGCCAGCTGCCCCTGTGAACAGCTCGAGCTTATCCTGGAGCCCGTCGGCACGCACTCGTCGCTGCCACGTTGCCCTGCAGCTACAGCACGGCTGTCGCCGGCGTTCTTATCCACAGCCGCCGCGGGATCAGCCTCAAACGCCTATAAAAGGAGACCCCGAGCTCCTCCGAGCGCTCAGGCGACCTCAGACCTTCCCCCTAGAGCTTCCCTAGCCGTGGATTGACCAGAAGAGGCCATCTTCCCCACCTCCGGCCGGTTCGGCCGCCGCTGCCTTCCGGTGGCATTCGTCGCAACCAGGCTATCTCCCGCCCATCCAACGCCACCGATCGCTTCCCCTTGTTCTTGCGGAGCTGCCCAGCGCCTCAGCCTCGATCGGAAACCACCAGAGCCCAAAACCCACTTCACTCCCGTAGCCCCCTCCGCCGCGGAGCTCGCCGCCGGCGACTCCTCCCACCACCGTCGACCCAGCGACCACCGAGAGGACCGCCCTGGAGCCTCGGATCCATCCCTGCCCTCTGGAGCCCGCGAGGAGCCGCCAATCGCCGACGGTGATCGCCGGAGTCCCGCTCCCGTGCGGGCAGAGAAGAGGAGGGAGAGAAGAGAATAGTCAAACCTGACCAGTGGGCCCGCTGGACCCACTGTCAATGACCCAACCCCGTCACCGCGAGTTCGAGTGGCCGCGTAAAACCCCGGAGTACATTTCCTATGCTTCGAAAGCGTATTCTGTATCGAAACGTTTTCTTTTTCTATTTTATTTAAAACAGAACTTTGACTCAGCTTTGACTGGCTATATCTTTTAAAATAAAACTCCAAATGAGTTGATTCTTTTTCCTACCTCTTTCAAATTTCATCTAGTTTATTTTAAGATTTATTTCAAAAATATTTGGGATAACTTTTTGTACTGTGTTTGAAATGTTTGTTATTTGAATATTTTTCAAAATAGGAAATGGAGAGAGAAGAAAGCTTTCAAAAAGTGCACCCCTTGCATACTCTTGAAGGCAAGCATTCTGAACTCTGGCATAATATTTTTGTGAGGTGTTTTGATACGGTTACAACACCACCTTGATTTGGAGCATACGTTATTTTTATGCAAAGATAAAGTTACACGCATGAGTGCATATTGGAGATGCTTTACTGTTAGGAATGGGTATGCTGGTGATAGTAATCATCCTCGCGAGCTTTCCATGCATACCGGCAGGAAGCCGGGAAAGTCGTGGTCTTGGGTAGACACGAGCTTGTCCCTAGTTCCTCGTCGAGACGAGTGTGTCCGGTATGGCATGATGAGGTTTGTTGAGCAGTGATTCTGGCTGTTGTTGGAAATATTTTGGTTATGCAAATCA
The DNA here is from genome assembly GCF_018294505.1 of Triticum aestivum. Taxonomy (NCBI): domain Eukaryota; kingdom Viridiplantae; phylum Streptophyta; class Magnoliopsida; order Poales; family Poaceae; genus Triticum; species Triticum aestivum. Next base: position 445,862,954 of record NC_057796.1, read on the forward strand.
TTCGGAGAATACTGGAACCTCCTGAGTCAGCCGTAGATCGAGTCTTGCTTCAGTAACTTCCCCTACTTGTTTTGTACTACCACTTGTCCCTGCCGCTGGTAGGGTGCGGTTCAGTAAGTTGTCAACCCCTTACCAAGGCACACACCGTATAGAGAGGCCATGGTTGAAGATACTGGATGCATCCGGTAGGCATGCCACCTGGTCCAGGGGCATGGGTGTTTCCGGTTGGGACCAAGAGGGGGGCACCCCTTAGAGCGCGCGATATAAATTTGATCCCATGCTACGTCGAGGTTGTAGCCTCCCCACTTAGAGTTTTGCTTGACAGGTGTCGTGGGTGATTCCAGACACCGGTAAGTTAAGCTGGTGTGTGCAGGTCAGGCGTGTTTTCAATTAAAAGGCCGTAGGCGGAATTAGTCCCGATGGACTAGATAAATCCGTTACTCATGGGTAAAGAGTACACCCTCTGCAGAGGTCATATCCTCTTTGGATAGCCATGTACATGGGTAAGGACTACAGTCTGAGATGGGTCTAGTGACGTTTTTCGGATGGAGACACGGTTAACTAGATCATAGTAACGGTATTCGGATGGAAAACGGCTACACTAGAATCTAGTGACGGTCATCGGATGGAGAAATGACTAGACTAGATTTTGTTTATGACCTGTGACATATGAGGATTATGATTATTATTATTATGGACTAACCATTTACATTATTTGAATTATTGAGTATCACTGGGATGGTTCTACCTCCTGGATGTTCACTGTGATTATTCTTATAAGCCCTTTGTGTGGCGTCGCTCAGACACCCGACTGCGGCATGTTGTTATTTATTTGTCCTTTATAAGCCCTTTATGTGGTGTCGCTCAGACGCCCGACTGCGGCATGCTTGTTATTTAATTATTCTTTATAAGCCCTTTATGTGGTGTCGCTCAGACGCCCGACTGCGGCATGCTTGTTATTTACTTATTCTTTATAAGCCCTTTATGTGGTGTCGCTCAGACGCCCGACTGCGGCATGCTTGTTATTTACTTATTCTTTACAAGCCCTTTATGTGGTGTTGCTCAGACGCCCGACTGCGGCATTGTTAAATTTATTTTCACCCTTTCGAGGAGTCATTTCAGACACTCGATCAGTACGTTCTATTCCTACTCCCGTATTGCATATTCATATTTTTTCCGCATGCGTGCATCACGGTTTTCGTTTATTTCGTGATAGACGTTATCATCATGAAAAAAATTCGGAGCATGATTATCTCTTATTATATTATACCCGTGTTCTAAATGTTTGCGAGTACATTCAAACGTACTCACTGGCTTGTCCCTGGCTATTGTCTTGGCCAGATTTCGCGCATGGAGAGAGCGTTACGACGACAGCCCCGGAACCCATGTAAAGGTAATAGCAGCCTCGCGAAGATAGGAGTTATCCTGGTCAGCTGTTCTTGTGGGAAATGGAGTCCCATAGACGCAGATGAACCACAAACCGTTTCCGCCATCAACCACTAGAAACCAAGTGTTGTACTCCTAGGCCACAATGGTCTTGTACTACATATTTTGTACTTTGCTTAGAATTCTTGTATCAAGTTGGTGCCTCATCAGCTAACAGTAATCCTGGGGCTGGTGAGCACAAAGGCCGTTTTCTGGGAAATTAATATCCCGAAAAACCCGGTCCTGACAACTCAATTCTGGATACTTGACACCTTCCTTGAAGGCACAAACTGCTTGGTGATCTGACACGTTCTCCATCGTGTGGTGCAACGTGATCCATCTCTGGATATAATCTCTCAAAGTTTCATTCGGCTTCTACACACAAGATTGCAGCTCTGTCAGCCCTGCTAGCCATTTGCATGTACCTTCAAATGTTCTTACAAACACTCGAGCAAGCTCTTCCCAACTATAAATGTTGCCGGGCGCTAACTGATTCAACCACGCTCTCGCCGAGCCCTCCAACATCAGAGGAAGGTGCTTCATGGCCACTTCATCATTGCCACCACCAATCTGCACAGCCACTCGGTAGTCCTCAAGCCAAGTGTCAGGCTTGGACTCACCAGTGAACTTGCTGACTCCAGTCGCCAACCTGAAGTTGGGAGGAATCACTGCTGCTCTGATGGCTCTGCTGAAACACTCGGGACCTGAAACATGCACTCTGCTGCCGGTCGGATAATCTCTATCGTGGCCATCTCTGTGTGCTCTGTTCATGTCAACCAGACCTTGAACGAGAATGGATCTCGCGTCAAAGCCCGGCTCCCGGGGGTCGACTGGAATCCTTCGCCCACCACTGAGAGGGCGTCTATCATCGTGTTGCCGAGGCACGTATGACCCACTCCTTGGGGGAGACATGGGTACTCGACAACGATCATACTGCTCATGGTTTCTGTACTGATCCTGTCGATCTCCGCGTCCCTCACGCCTTGGAGGCGATCTTGGGCTGTGAGCCGACTGAACTGTGTCTGCCATTACAGATCTACTATGAATCCTATTCCGAGACTGTGACACTGTTGTGTTCTGCTCCCCCGCCGCCTGGAGCAAAGCTCGGATCTGCATCAAACCTCTACCAGCCTCCGAATGGGAAGGCTGAATCGACTCTGCTATTTGGGCAGCAGCTGTGAGATTCTGAATCGGAGTTCGATATACCTGGGTTGGAGGCGGAAAAATTTGTTGTCAACTGGACTCAGGAACTCACTGCCGAGCACACTCGTCGAGTGCGTGCTGGAGGTTCTCCAGTTGAGTGCGCTCAGCCAAGTTGGCCAGGCGTGCCTCCTCCAAGGCCCGGGCCTCGAGGGTTTCTCCAACGATAGGAGTGTGAAGTGCATCCATGTTACGGCGGCGAAGCTCTTCCCTCTGCTGCGAAGAGAGGGGCTCGGGGCGGTACTCCTCATGGACACGCGACGGATCGCCTCCGCCATCACCACCGTCATCGCGGGGGAAGCCAGGAAGACTGCGCGGTCTGTTGACCATCAGGACTTCTGCCGCAGGGTCAATGTTGTCGCACTCGGATGTAGTCTCAACAGAGCCAGTCGAACAGACCGTAGAGAGTTTCGTCATGCTCGATTGCCGCGACTTGGGGGGTGGCCGACTGGTGAGCCACCGCGTGCCTCACCAACCGCTAGAGCCTCGACTGACCGAAACGCTTGCGCCGGCGGGCAGCAGGGAGTGAAGACGCCACAGGAGCCGACCAATACTGGGTCGACGGCTGCCGCAGGAGGACGCACGCGCGAAAGTGCGTTGCCCCGCGGACGGGGAGCGCCTCGACGTCGAGTGGAGCCTCTTGGAGCCAAGCGGATTCGTCGGCGACGAACACGAGCGCGCCGAGACGGATCTCGCGGCCTTTGGCCAATCCTCTGCCTGAAACCATGCTGATGGGGATCGAAAAAATTGCAACTTCTCCAACAAGTCGCTAAGACACCTGCCCCACGGTGGGCGCCAACTGTCGTGGTTCTAAGTCTGACAGTAGAATGGTGGGTAGATATGTAGAGGCAAGAACCTAGCTATGGAGAAGTTGTACGCACGAGATTTACGAGTTCAGGCCCTTCTCAGAGGAAGTAACAGCCCTACGTCTCGGTGCCCGGAGGCGGTCGACTGAATTATATGCGTGTGTGTTACAGGGGGTGCGAACCCTTGTGCATGTGGAGGGGGGTGCCTTATATAGAGTGCGCCAGGACCCCAGTCAGCCCACGTTAGAAGGGATTTAAGGTACATCAAGAGGGGGGCGTTACTGGTAACGCTAGCAATAAAGAGACATAATGACCATTAAAGCTATGATGTAATGTCCAACCGTTGCAGTACGGAGTGGCTTTAGATCTTCTGGCGGTCGAGTGACAGTCTCCATGGTCGAGTGACTTCGAGTCTTCCAAGTGGAACGCTCCATGGTCGAGTGGATGATGATTCTTCTTCGAATGCTTCTGCTTTTAGGGTGATGTCCTTGGGGAGGGTATCTTGGACAGGCCTATGACCCTATCCTAGGTACATAGCTTCATCAGTAGCATAATTCCTCTGAGCATTGTCTAGAGTTTTACTAGCATATTGAATAACATTTAATTTCTTATCAACTCTTTGCCCTAGAACAGCACCTACAGCATAATCACTAGCATCACACATAATTTCAAAGGGTAAATTCCAATCAGGTGGCTGAACAATAGGTGCAGAGATCAATGCTTTCTTAAGTATTTCAAATGCTTCTACACAATCATCATCGAAAACAAATGGTATATCTTTTTGTAATAAATTAGTCAGAGGCCGAGAAATTTTTGAGAAGTCCTTAATGAACCTCCTGTGAAAACCGGCATGACCAAGCAAACTTCTTATACCTTTGATGTCCTTGGGACATGGCATCTTTTCAATAGCATCAACCTTGGCTTTATCGACCTCAATACCTCTTTCAAAAACTTTATGTCCCAAGACAATACCTTCATTAACCATAAAGTGGCACTTTTCCCAATTCAAGACAAGATTAGTTTCTTCACATCTCTGCAAAACTCGATCAAGGTTGCTCAAGCAATCATAAAAAGAGGATCCATAGACGGAAAAATCGTCCATGAAAACCTCACAAATCTTTTCACAAAAGTCAGAGAATATAGCCATCATGCATCTTTGAAAGGTACCAGGTGCATTACATAAACCAAAAGGCATACGTCTATAAGCAAAAGTACCAAAAGGGCAAGTAAAAGTAGTTTTTGGTTGATCATTGGCTGACACAGGTATTTGAGAGAAACCAGAATAACCATCTAGAAAGCAAAAATGTGGTTGTTTGGATAATCTTTCTAGCATTTCATCGATAAAAGGTAAGGGGTAATGATCCTTTTTAGTAGCTTTATTTAATTTGCCGAAATCAATTACCATCCTATAACCTGTAATAATTCTTTGTGGAATCAATTCATCTTTATCATTAGAAACAACAGTAATACCTCCCTTCTTAGGGACACAATGGACAGGACTTACCCACTGACTATCAGCAATAGGATAAATTATACCTGCCTCAAGGAACTTTAGTATTTCTTTTCTTACCACTTCCTTCATCTTAGGATTCAGCCGTCGTTGATGATCACGAACTGGTTTGGCATCTTCCTCCAAATTTATTTTATGTTGACATAGAGTGGGACTAATGCCCTTAAGATCATCAAGAGTATATCCAATAGCAGCACGGTGCTTCCTCAGAGTTTTCAATAATCTCTCTTCTTCATGCTCTGAAAGGTTAGCACTAATAATAACAGGATATATCTTTTTCTCATCAAGATAAGCATATTTAAGAGTATGAGGTAACAGTTTGAGCTCAAACACGGGATCACCCTTGGGTGGAGGAGGATCCCCTAGGATTTCAACAGGCAAATTGTGTTTCGGGATGGGTTCCTGTTTAAAGAACACTTCATCTATTTCCCTTCTTTCATTCATAAACATATAATTTTCATGGTCTAGCAAATATTGTTCTAAAGGATCACTAGGAGTCACGGGAATAGAAGCAAAACCAATAATTTCATCCTTACTAGGCAATTCCTCTTCACGGCGTTGTCTACGAAATTTAGAGAAATTAAACTCATGAGACATATCACCTAAACCAATAGTAACAACATCCTTTTCGCAGTCTATCTTAGCATTAACGGTGTTCAGGAAGGGTCTACCAAATATAATGGGACAAAAGCTGTCTTTAGGGGAACCAAGAACAAGAAAATCAGCAGGATATTTAGTTTTCCCACACAAGACTTCAACATCTCTAACAATTCCAATGGGTGATATTGTATCTCTATTAGCAAGTTTGATGGTAACATCAATACCTTCTATCTCAGCAGGTGCAATTTCATGCATAATTTCTTTATATAAGTCATGAGGTATAGCACTAGCACTGGCACCCATATCACATAAGCCATGATAACAATGATCTCCTATTTTAACAGAAATAACAGGCATGCCTACCACAGGTCTATGTTTATCTTTAGCACAAGGTTTGGCAATTCTAGCAGTTTTCTCACAGAAATAAATAACATGCCCATCAATATTATCGGACAAGAGATCTTCAACAATAGCAATATTAGGTTCAACTTTAATTTGCTCAGGAGGTGTATAAGTTCTATAATTGCTTTTACAAACCACAGTTGAAGATTTAGCATGATCCTTTATCCTAACAGGGAAAGGTGGTTTCTCAACATGAGAAGTAGGAACAATAGGATCATTATAAGTGACAGTCTTTTCTTCAACTTTAGTAGGTGCAGCTACTTTTACTTCTATAGGAGGATGATATTTAAACCACTTCTCCTTGGGGAGATCAATATGAGCAGCAAAAGATTCACAGAAAGAGGCTACTATCTCAGAGTCAAGTCCAAATTTAGTGCTAAATTTACGGAAAACATCGGTATCCATAAAAGATTTAACACAATCATACCTAACTCCCTACCTTCGTCGAGGCCCCAATCTTCAGAGTTGCGTTTAATTCTTTCCAATAAATCCCATTTGAATTATATAGTCTTCATCATAAAAGAGCCAGCACAAGAAGTATCGAGCATGGTGCGATTGTTATCAGAAAGCAGAGCATAAATTTTTGGAGTAATTATTTCCCTTGGAAGCTCATGATTCCGACATGAATATAACATTGATTTAAGCCTCCCCCAAGCTTGAGCGATGCTTTCTCCTTCGTGAGGCCAAAAATTATATATATAATTGCGATCACGGTGAACAAGATGCATAGGATAAAATTTCTAATGAAATTCCAATTTCAATCGTTTGTAGTTCCATGATCTCGTACCATCACATAGCCTATACCATCTCAATGCATCTTCCTTCAAAGATAAAGGGAAGACCTTCTTCTTAATAACATCTCTGGGCACACCTGCAAGCTTAAATAATCCACAAACTTCATCCACATATATTAGGTGCTCATCAGGATGCTTTGTTCCATCTCCTGCAAAGGGATTAGCTAGCAGTTTTTCTAACATACCCGAAGGAATCTCAAAGTGAACATTTTCATTTGCAGTAGGTTCAGTAGGTTGAGGAGCAACTCTTTGCTCTACTGGTCGGGGTGAAGATACCCCGAACAAGCCCATCAGAGGATTACTTTCCATAGTAACAAGTGACAGTAAATTTCAGCACACTATATAAATTTTTCCTTACCAAATTCCACCTACCAAAGGCGCTTCACTCCCCGGCAACGGCGCCAGAAAAGAGTCTTGATGACCCACAAGTATAGGGGATCTATCGTAGTCCTTTCGATAAGTAAGAGTGTCGAACCCAACGAGGAGCAGAAGGAAATGATAAGCGGTTTTCAGCAAGGTATTCTCTGCAAGCACTGAAATAATAAGTAACGGATAGTTTTGTGATAGGATAATTTGTAACGAGCAACAAGTAACAAAAGTAAATAAAGTGCAGAAAGGTGGCCCAATCCTTTTTTGTAGCAAAGGACAAGCCTGGACAAACTCTTATATAGAGAAAAGCGCTCCCGAGGACACATGGGAATTATCGTCATGCTAGTTTTCATCACGTTCATATGATTCGTGTTCGGTACTTTGATAATTTGATATGTGCGTGGACCGGTGCTTGGGTGCTGTCCTTACTTGGACAAGCATCCCACTTATGATTAACCTCTATTGCAAGCATCCGCAACTACAACAAAAGTATTAAGGTAAACCTAACCATAGCATGAAACATATGGATCCAAATCAGCCCCTTACGAAGCAATGCATAAACTAGGGTTTAAGCTTCTGTCACTCTAGCAACCCATCATCTCCTTATTACTTCCCAATGCCTTCCTCTAGGCCAAAATAATGGTGAAGTGTCATGTAGTCGACGTTCACATAACACCACTATAGGAGAGACAACATACATCTCATCAAAATATCGAACGAATACCAAATTCACATGACTACTAATAGCAAGGCTTCTCCCATGTCCTCAGGAACAAACGTAACTACTCACAAAGCATATTCATGTTCATAATCAGATGAGTATTAATATGCATAACGGATCTGAACATATGATCTTCCACCAAATAAACCAACTAGCATCAAATAATCCTGGACTTTGGAGACAAGAATTGGATACAAGAGATGAACTAGGATTTGAGAGGAGATGGTGCTAGTGAAGATGTTGATGGAGATTGCCCTCTCCCGATGAGAGGAGCGTTGGTGATGACGATGGCGATGATTTCCCCCTCCCGGAGGGAAGTGTCCCCGGCAGAACAGCTCTGCCGGAGCCCTAGATTGGTTCCGCCAAGGTTCCGCCTCGTGGCGGCGGAGTCTCGTCCCGAAAGCTTGCTTATGATTTTTCTTCGGATGAAAGACTTCATATAGCAGAAGATGGCCACCGGAGGACCAACAGGGGGCCCTCGAGGCAAGGGGGCGCGCCCAGGGGGGTAGGGCGCGCCCCCCACCCTCTTGGACAGGTGGTGGCCCCCCTGACATATTTCTTCCGCTCAGTATTTTTTATTATTTCCAAAAATAACTTTCGCGGAGTTTCAGGACTTTTGGAGTTGTGCTGAATAGGTCTCTAATATTTGCTCCTTTTCCAGCCCAGAATTCCAGCTGCCGGCATTCTCCCTCCTTATGTAAACCTTGTAAAATAAGAGAGAATAGGCATAAGTATTGTGACATAACGTGTAATAACATCCCATAATGCAATAAATATCGATATAAAAGCATGATGCAAAATGGACGTATCATGCCCTGCGCGGCTCTGCCTTGGGCCCAATTCGGGCGGGCTGGCCCAGGGCAGCCTTACCCGCGCGCTGATCTGTTTTATATTCTCTTTGTTTTTCACTTCTTAACTCCAAAATTTATTTTCTTGTTTATATTTCTAATATTTAAAATCAAATCTCTTTTTTCTATATTATTTCTAACAGTGTTTACTAAAATTAAAAAAAATGCCAAATTCTGTTGTGTTTTATTTCATTTGTTCGTTCTCTTTTCTATATTGATAATATTTACGAAATATAAACTAAAATGGTGTGTTTTATTTCAATTCTTCATTCTAATATTTTTTATCTTTATTATTTTTGAAATATTTTTAGTTTGTAAGATAAAATGTTCTGTTTTATTTCACTTCTTCATTCTAATATTTCTTCTCTTCTTTATATTTGAAATATTTTCAAAATGTAAGATAATATGTTATCTTTTATTTCACTTCTTCATTCTAATAGATATTATCTTTTTTATATTTGAATTATATTTTAAATGGAAGATAATATGTTGTATTTTATTGCACTTATTCATTCAAATTTTTATTCTGTTTTCTATATTCTCCTCTTTTCTTTGTTCTGACAGTTATAAATTTAAATAATGTATGATATAATGTTGTCTTTTATTTCACTTTTCATGGTTGTCTTTCCTAATTATAAATTTTCTTTCGTGTTTCATACTTGAAATATTATAAAATCAAATCTAGTTGGGACACTCGCATGTATGCCTCCACTTGCACCATGTACTAGAAGCAGGTTTTTCTTCTCGGTCTCACCAATTTATACCAAACTTTATGCACACCCTACGATGAGCATAGCAAGCATGCATGGCAACTATCGTTCATTTCCGACACTCGATGCATTTTGTAGGCGTTTTGCAGCGATAAAACCCTAGAGCAGTGCCCCGACGTGACGCAGTGTGCGTATTGTGTCCGAATTCGTGCACACCTTGCCTGGGGGACCACATTGGCCATGCCCACGTGCTCCCAAAAGGTTGGGGTCATCTCATGCATGCCTCCACATGAACCATGTACATGCCGGACTATTTGGGTCTGCCGGAGGGCAAGTTTGAAAGAGGTTTTCCTTGCCGGTCCCACCAAATGATCCCAAACTTTTTGCACACCCTACCATGACCATGCCATGCATGTGGGAGGAGAATTCATACACCACGGCCTCATTTTTGTTGAAATCCCATTAATAGCCATGTGTATTACATGTAAGTGAGCATGTGTAAAATTTATTAGGTGATTTGAAGGTCAAAACATTAACTTGTCATATATGCAAAAAAAGTGTATTTAATGCAAGTGAGCATGTGTATAATTTAGTGTGTGATTTGAAGATCAAAACACATGGCAATATGCCAAAAAAAAGTGCCCACCTACCAGAGCAGGAGAATTCATACAACACGGCCGTCATACGACTAGGAACCCAGCCGTTCATGGGCCAGGATGCAGGCCCGTGGTGCAGGATCTCTGCTGCTAGTAGGCCCCACGGGGCAGAGGAGACAAGAGTTAGGCAATGTACTGCCTGCATATGATAGGAGCTTGGGAGGGGAGTCGCAGCCGGGTATATAAACCGGTGTGGCGCTCTCTCGCTTGGCGAGGTGGGACTAAACTCCCACCACCCCACGGCTGTGCGCTGCGCTGTGCCCTGCGCGACTTTGCCTTGGGCCCAATTCGGGCGGGCTGGCCCAGGGCAGCCTTATCCGCGCGCTGATCTGTTTTATATTCTCTTTGTTTTTTCTCTTCTAACTCCAAAATTTCTTTTCTTATTTATATTTCTAATATTTAAAATCAAATCTCTTTTTTTCCATATTATTTCTAACAGTGTTTACTAAAATTAAAAAAATATGCCAAATTCGGTTGTGTTTTATTTCATTTGTTCGTTCTCTTTCTTATATTGATAATATTTACGAAATATCAACTAAAATGGTGTGTTTTATTTCAATTGTTCATTCTAATATTTCTTATCTTTATTATATTTGAAATATTTTAGTTTGTAAAATAAAATGTTCTGTTTTATTTCACTTGTTCATTCTAATATTTGTTCTCTTCTTTATATTTGAAATATTTCCAAAATGTAAGGTAATATGTTATCTTTTATTTCACTTCTTCATTCTAATAGATCTTATCTTTTTTACATTTGAAATATTTTTTAAATGTAAGATAATATGTTGTCCTTCCTAATTATAAATTTTCTTTTCTGTTTGATACTTGAAATATTATTAAATCAAATCTAGTTGGGACAATCGCATGCATGCCTCCACATGCACCATGTACTAGAAGCAGGTTTATCTTCTCGGTCTCACCAATTGAGACCAAACTTTATGCACACCCTACGATGACCATGGAAAGCATGCATGGCGAGTATCGTTCATTTCCGACACTCGATGCATTTTCAAGGGTTTTTCCAGCGACAAAACCCTACAACACTGCCCCCACGTGACGCAACGTGCGTTTTGTGTCCGAATTTGTGCACACCTTGCCTGGGGGACCACATTGGCCATGCCCACATGGTCCCAAAAGTTGGGGTCATCTCATGCATGCCTCCACATGCACCATGTACAAGCAGGACCATTCGGGTCTGCCGGAGGGCAAGTCTGAAAGAGGTTTTCCTTCCCGGTCCCACCAAATGATCCCAAACTTTATGCACACCCTAGGATGACCATGGCATGCATGCATGACAAGTACCGTTCATTTCCGACACTCTATGTATTTTCTAGGGTTTTTTCGGCGACAAAACCCTACAACACTACCCCCACGTGACGCAACGTGCGCTTTGTGTCTGAATTTGTGCACACCTTGCCTGGGGGACCACATTGGCCATGCCCACATGGTCCCAAAAGTTGGGGTCATCTCATGCATGCCTCCACATGCACCATGTACAAGCAGGACCATTCGAGTCTGCCGGAGAGCAGGTCTGATAGTGGTTTTCCTTGACGGTCCCATCAGATGATCCCAAACGTTATGCATACCCTAGGATGACCATGGCATGCATGCATGACAAGTATCGTTCATTTCTGACACTCGATGCATTTTCTAGGGTTTTTCTGGCGACAAAACCCTACAACACTGCCCCCACGTGACGCAACGTGCGTTTTGTGTCTGAATTTGTGCACACCTTGCCTGGGGGACCACATTGGCCATGCCCACATGGTCCCAAAAGTTGGGGTCATCTCATGCATGCCTCCACATGCACCATGTACAAGCAGGACCATTCGGGTCTGCCGGAGGGCAAGTCTGAAAGAGGTTTTCCTTCCCGGTCCCACCAAATGATCCCAAACTTTATGCACACCCTAGGATGACCATGGCATGCATGCATGACAAGTACCGTTCATTTCCGACAATCGATGCATTTTCTAGGGTTTTTCCGGCGACAAAACCCTACAACACTGCCCCCACATGACGCAACGTGCGTTTTGTGTCCGAATTTGTGCACACCTTGCCTGGGGGACCACGTTGGCCATGCCCACATGGTCCCAAAAGTTGGGGTCATCTCATGCATGCCTCCGCATGCACCATGTACAAGCAGGACCATTCGGGTCTGCCGGAGGGCAGGTCTGATAGTGGTTTACCTTGACGGTCCCACCAAATGATCCCAAACTTTATGCATACCCTAGGATGACCATGGCATGCATGCATGACAAGTATCGTTCCTTTCCGACACTCGATGCATTTTCTAGGGTTTTTCCGGTGACAAAACCCTACAACACTGCCCCCACGTGACGTAACGTGCGTTTTGTGTCTGAATTTGTGCACACCTTGCCTGGGGGACCACATTTGCCATGCCCACATGGTCCCAAAAGTTGGGGTCATCTCATGCATGCCTCCACATGCACCATGTACAAGCAGGATCATTCGGGTCTGCCGGAAGGCAGGTCTGAAAGTGGTTTTCCTTGCCGGTTCCACCAATTAGGAAGTCATAAATAGGACAACATTTAATCATACATATTTGAAATGAAATTGAAAATTATGAGAAGAAGTGATATGAAATTATGAAACATGAAAAAACAATTAGGAATAAGAAGGAGAAAACATAAAATAACAGGAAAACCAAATTAAAAGGGAAAGAGGAACAATACATTTGAATATATAATATTGTAGAAATGATAGAGATACTATAAATATTGTTGAACATATACAAGTATACAATAACTAATAGGTGTCACAAAGATTTTTTTTGAGGGAAGAACCAATGATATTTATTTTGAGGGAAGAAACAATGTAGGTAGGTGGGCCGGCCCAGACCGCAAATAACTGTCGGATCCATATTGTGGGGGCCCACAACGCTGCGCTTTCCATGCACATCGATCACACGCACGTCGATCACGGGAGTAGTTGCCGTTCTGTTACACAATTCCGGGATCGTGCTAATCCATATGTTCCTAATCCCTACGATTGAGGAGCACGTTCAGCCTCGCTTCAACGAAGGAAAATATAGATCGCGAGATTGGCCACAGGGAAGTTACGACGACCTAGGAGTCGACCTCGTATATAATCTCCTCCTCCTCGCACATGTCGTCGACTAGATCGCCTCCTGCCGGCGAGTCGTCGACAGCTCCGTCCGCCGCATCCCACACGCCACAAAAACCCCGAGAAGATCAAGCTCGTCCGCACGTGCAGGCCGATCTCGATGAACTACGTCAACAACGCATCGCCGACTTCTTTCATCTTCGTCGACCAATCAAGTAAGGTGTCCTCCTTACCTCGCGCCTTCATAGCAAGCTAGTTCTTCCGTCACGTTGCTTTGATGGACTTAGGTTTACCACATATTTTCAACTAGTATCAACTCGACTAGATGCGTTCTGACCAGATGGCGTAGATGAACTAAATCTTTGGTACTTTCATAGCATGGTAGAATAAGATGTTGTTTCTCGAGAAGCATGAGGCAATAGATTTTTTGTCACATGATCCAATTATATTTTTGTCACACGATCCAATTATATTATTGTGCACATAGAACATTAAAGAGTTATAAGCATTAGATGTTGATGAACCTCAAATAGTTACCATTGCTATAGACTGTAGTTATTTACAGCTGATCAATTTGTCACCCTGTTAATAAGACAACCAGACGAATTAGTAATAGTTTACCATATTAAATTTATTGATTATATAATTTATCTGATACTCAAAGAACTTGATCAGATGCAAGTAAATTCAATTACCAATTGTAGTTATTTTTTTATTGCCTCATGTCAGCACAGACTTGGCTGCATGTTGCAGTATACATGGTGCTAGTTTTATATTTGCATTAGTGTTATTTTTGCATTAGTGTTAGCTACTGCCAGAAAGTTTTATATTTTTGCATGTCTATTGTTATTTTTGCATTAGTGTTCGCTAATGTCACGAAGTTATATATTTTCTTTCAATAGGATGGACGAGCTGAATGGAGAAATAGTATGCGCCGTTCAAAAATGGTGCAAGCTTGTTGCCGCTCTATCGAGCGGTCAACGCGCTAGAGTGGCTGATACAACATTGCGCAGCATGCTGCAGATACCATCTATTAAGATGCGTACCCTACTGATTAGGTATATGATTGAGAATTTTCAGGCCAGCACGACCAGGTTCATTATACAAGAGCAGGTTGGGGAGGTGACTCTCGGTGCGGTCGACGTCGAGTGCATCTTTAACCTCGAGAACCAAGGACTGTCCGCTTCGGACATTCTAACTGAAGAAGGCGAGGACATCAAGGAGCGGGTGCCGCCACAATTTCTCAGTAAGACATCAGAAAAGATAGTGATAGAGAATCTCATTGAGGACATAATTAAAAGTAAAGCCACCGACGACGATTTCCTTCGGAAAGTAGTCCTTGTCCTGTTAGGAACAATTATTGCTCCCATGTCGAGCAAGATTGTGCCAAAGCAGTACTACGCTTTGGTCGATGATGTGAAACGTATTTCAAAGATTAACTGGAATGCGTTCACCCTGCGTGTTCTCCTTGATTGCCTTCGCATAGTCAAGAAAGGCAAACACCTCCGCCAATGGCCGAAAGGCAATTTGGCTCTGTTGCAGGTACACATATGAGACCTGTTGCATAATATCAATTATCATATCATTGCAATTTTATGTGATATATTGTACTAACTCTAAATCCTTATATTTTTTGTACTACTTGTACTGGGAGAAGTTGCAACCTGTCGAAGGCGAATGCGCCTATAATCCCAACTTGTCCATACAACCTCTTATGAGGAACTGGACCGAAGGTGCAGCCACTAGGAGAGATCGGTTCGACTATGACAATGGGCGCGGCCGTGGTACCGTCAAGGTAAGTCATTGTGTTCTGTCTTTCTTAAATGTTTTGTAACTTAATAATATTTATTTTTTATTCATCACATGTACTTCAATATCGCATGCTGATCGAAAATAATATCACCCAGGAGTATAGGGCGCAGGGGCCCAAAATCCCAAATAATGCGCCTACCATGAAGCCAAAAACCAAGCCTGCAAATGGAAACGCAAAGAAGTTGACGACAGCCCCAATGTCGGAAGATTTGATGGAGCTTCTAATGAAGCGGTGCATGGACTTCATACACACCTAGATGAGGCAAATCCCTGATCAAGTTGCTGAGGTGTCACACCCTAACTTTATAGTTTACAGTATGTTTGCTGTTTTAAACCATGCAAGCATTACTAAATTTATATTTCTATTGCAGAGGTTGTTGGACAAGTTGAAGAAATCAGGTGTCATGTACAAGACGGTTGCTGTCGTGCCATCCGCGGACAATGATGTGGATGAAGAACTGGATTCGTTCGAGAACGGTCCATATGAAAAGAAGGAATTCGTGTACAAGGATGACATAGACTCACGTGGAGAGCCTGTCATTGACATGACGCAGCCTGATGAAGTGGTTCCCAACCATAAAACCGTACCTAAGGTACTATGTATATATATTTCTGTCTATAATTTTCTCCTTTAATTTATTTACGTGCTGAAATATTCACACGATTTTGTTTGCCAAACAGAAAACCCCACTGAAGATGAATGGACACAAGGAAGCTTCACCTATTAAGCGTAATGATGATTGTGGCACTACACCCGAAAACCCTTGGGTCATTGGTACTTCTACTCAAGCACCTTCATCGGACATAGACATTTGTCCATCTTCTGTCAGCAAGTTCATGGCTAAGGCGAATGGAAAAAAGGGTGCAACAATCGATAAGGATGAGGAAGCTATGTCCGGTAAGCGCAAGCGGACCGTTCCTAAGAAATTTGAATCCCCCTACGCACTTGACAAGCCCAGCAGGCGTACCAACCGTGGTCAGAAACCCTCCGGTACTACTACTGCTAGTAGAGGTATCGTAACTAACTTTCTTAATTTGTTATATACTACGAATGCATATGATCACCATTGTTGATGTTCATATTATTTCATGCAGCTCTATTTTCTGAAAATCATGAGCCGGAGGTTGTGGCAGATGAGTTGACGCCGGAAATAATTGATGCAACTGTTTCATTTGTCGAGTTAGCTGCTAGCACCGAGAAGAATAAGGGGAAGAAAGTTTACTACAGTGAAGGGCATGGCATATCTCTAACTTCTGAAAGGATTCGACTAGTACTAACTCACAGATGGCTGTCGGACGATGTAAGTACTACCTGCAGTCCTGTTATTAAAATTCTCAATAATCTATGTCTCAACTTTCAACATGTAATGCCCTGATATTCTATGAAGGTTATTGATGCTTATATGGGACATTTGGAGCTGCTCGTTGGTCATGATCGTTACCTCTGTCCAGCGTGGAGGTCCAAATTCCTTGTAGATCATGCTATCGCACGAGATGATCCATTGCCGTCGAGCTGCAACATGGATAGTGCTCTGTCCAAAGCTGGAGCAGTTAATAGAGTCACGAAAGAGTATACTGTGTGTTATAAGGTACGTTATGTTTGTAATTCTTCACTACAGGACATTTCATCAAGTATTTCGTTTGATCCACAATGGTTTTTTGCACTGTAGACGTATATCGCGTTGAATATCGACAATGCCCACTGGCTGACCGTGGTCATGCACTTGATCAAGCAAGAATTCCAAGTTCTCGATTCGCTCTATCCTCTGGACCTGACAGAAAAGACTGTGAAAGCACTGGTAATATAACCAACATTTGTACCATTGGTCTTACATGTTGTTTATTATTCGTCTTTAACACTATCCTCTTTATAGCGAATGGCTATAGCACATGATATGCACCTAGCAAATCTTATTACACCAGGGAAATATCCGGACGTAAGTAAGTGGCCTATCAAGGAGTATGACATGCCCCAGCAAGAGGATGGGTGAGTTAATAGGACATCATTGATACGTCCATTTTGCATCTTGCTTTTATATCGATATTTATTGCATTATGGGCTGTTATTACACATTATGTCACAATAGTTATGCCTATTCTCTCTTATTTTACAAGGTTTACATAAGGAGGGAGAATGTCGGCAGCTGGAATTCTGGGCTGGAAAAGGAGCAAATATTAGAGACCTATTCTGCACAACTCCAAAAGTCTTGAAACTCCACGAAAGTTATTATCGGAAATAATAAAAAATACTGAGTGGAAGAATACCAGAGGGGGGCCACACACTGGCCATGAGGGTGGGGGCGCGCCCTACCCCCTTGGGCGCGCCCCTGCCTCGTGGGCCCCCTGTTGGCCCTCCGGTGCCCATCTTCGGCTATATGAAGTCTTTCGTCCGAAGAAAAACCATAAGCAAGCTTTCGGGACGAGACTCCGCCGCCACGAGGCGGAACCAATCTAGGGCTCCGGCAGAGCTGTTCTGCGTGGGGACACTTCCCTCCGGGAGGGGGAAATCATCGTCAACATATTCACCAGTACCATCTCCTCTCAAACCCTAGTTCATCTCTAGTATCCAATTCTTGTCTCCAAGTCTGGGATTGGTACCTGTAGGTTGCTAGTAGTGTTGATTACTCCTTGTTGTTGATGCTAGTTGGTTTATTTGGTGGAAGATCATATGTTCAGATCCTATATGCATATTAATACTCCTCTGATTATGAACATGAATATGCTTTGTGAGTAGTGACGTTTGTTCCTGAGGACATGGGAGAAGTCTTGCTATTAGTAGTCATGTGAATTTGGTATTCGTTCGATATTTTGATGAGATGTATGTTGTCTTTCCTCTAGTGGTGTTATGTGAACGTCGACTACATGACACTTCACCATTATTTGGGCCTAGAGGAAGGCATTGGGAAGTAATAAGTAGATGATGGGTTGCTAGAGTGACAGAAGCATAAACCCTAGTTTATGCGTTGCTTCGTAAGGGGCTGATTTGGATCCACATGTTTCATGTTATGGTTAGGTTTACCTTAATACTTCTTTTGTAGTTGCGGATGCTTGCAATAGGGGTTAACCATAAGTGGGATGCTTGTCCAAGTAAGGACAGCACCCAAGCACCGGTCCACCCACATATCAAATTATCAAAGTACCGAACGCGAATCATATGAACGTGATGAAAACTAGCTTGACGATAATTCCCATGTGTCCTCGGGAGCGCTTTTCTCTATATAAGAGTTTGTCCAGGCTTGTCCTTTGCTACAAAAAGGATTGGGCCATCTTTCTGCACTTTATTTACTTTTGTTACTTGTTGCTCGTTACAAATTATCTTATCACAAAACTATCTGCTACCTATAATTTCAGTGCTTGCAGAAAATACCTTGCTAAAAACTGCTTATCATTTCCTTCTGCTCCTCGTTGGGTTCGACACTCTTACTTATCGAAAGGACTACGGTAGATCCCCTATACTTGTGGGCCATCAAGACTCTTTTCTGGCGCCGTTTCCGGGGAGTGAAGCGCCTTTGGTAGGTGGAATTCGGTAAGGAAAAATTTATATAGTGTGCTGAAATTTACTGTCACTTGTTACTATGGAAAGTAATCCTCTGAGGGGCTTGTTCGGGGTATCTTCACCCCGACCAGTAGAGCAAAGAGTTGCTCCTCAACCTACTGAACCTACTGAAAATGAAAATGTCTACTGTGAGATTCCTTCGGGTATGATAGAAAAACTGCTAGCTAATCCTTTTGCAGGAGACGGAACAATGCATCCTGATGAGCACCTAATATATGCGGATGAAGTTTGTGGATTATTTAAGCTTGCAGGTGTGCCCGATGATGTTATTAAGAAGAAGGTCTTCCCTTTATCTTTGAAGGGAGATGCATTGACATGGTATAGGCTATGTGATGATATGGGATCATGGAACTACAAACGATTGAAATTGGAATTTGATCAGAAGTTTTATCCTATGCATCTTGTTCATCGTGATCGCAATTATATATATAATTTTTGGCCTCATGAAGGAGAAAGCATCGCTCAAGCTTGGGGGAGGCTTAAATCAATGTTATATTCCTGTCGGAATCATGAGCTTCCAAGAGAAATAATTACTCAAAAAATTTATGCTCTGCTTTCTGATAACAATCGCACCATGCTCGATACTTCTTGTGCTGGCTCTTTTATGATGAAGACTATATAATTCAAATGGGATTTATTGGAAAGAATTAAACGCAACTCTGAAGATTGGGGCCTCGACGAAGGTAGGGAGTCAGGTATGACACCTAAGTTTGATTGTGTTAAATCTTTTATGGATACCGATGTTTTCCGTAAATTTAGCACTAAATATGGAGTTGACTCTGAGATAGTAACTTCTTTCTGTGAATCTTTTGCGGCTCATGTTGATCTCCCTAAGGAGAAGTGGTTTAAATATCATCCTCCCATAGAAGTAAAAGTAGCTGCACCTATTAAAGTTGAAGAAAAGACTATCACTTATAATGATCCTATTGTTCATACTACTTATGTTGATAAACCACCTTTTCCTGTTAGGATAAAGGATCATGCTAAGGCTTCAACTGTGGTTCGTAAAAGCAATATTAGAACTTATACACCTCCTGAGCAAGTTAAAGTTGAACCTAATATTGCTATTGTTAAAGATCTCTTGTCTGATAATATTGATGGGCATGTTATTCATTTCTGTGATGAGACTGCTAGAATTGCTAAACCTTGTGCTAAAGATAAACATAGACTTGTGGTAGGCATGCCTGTTATTTCTGTTAAAATAGGAGATCATTGTTATCATGGCTTGTGTGATATGGGTGCTAGTGCTAGTGCAATACCTATTGACTTATACAAAGAAATTATGCATGATATTGCACCGGCCGAGTTAGAAGATATTGATGTCACGATTAAACTTGCCAATAGAGATACTATTTCACCAATGGGAATTGTTAGAGACGTCGAAGTCTTGTGTGGTAAAACTAAATACCCTGTTGATTTTCTTGTTCTTGGTTCCCCACAAGACAGCTTTTGTCCCATTAATTTTGGTAGACCCTTCTAGAACACAGTTAATGCTAAGATAGATTGCGAAATGGATGTTGTTACTATTGGTCTAGGTGATATGTCTTATGAGTTTAACTTTTCTAAATTTCGTAGACAACACCATGAAGAGGAATTGCCTAGTAAAGATGAAATTATTGGTCTTGCTTCTATTGTCGTGCCTCCTAGTGATCCTTTAGAACAATATTTGCTAGACCATGAAAATGATATGTTTATGAATGAACGAAGGGAAATAGATGAAGTATTCTTCAAACAGGAACCCATCCTGAAACACAATTTGCCTGTTGAAATCCTAGGGGATCCTCCTCCACCCAACGGTGATCCCGTGCTTGAGCTTAAACCATTGCCTGATACTCTTAAATATGCTTATCTTGATGAAAAGAAGATATATCCTGTTATTATTAGTGCTAACCTTTCGGAAAAGGAGGAAGAAAATTATTGAAAACTCTGAAGAAGCACCGTGCTGCTATTGGATATACTCTTGATGATCTTAAGGGCATTAGTCCCACTCTATGTCAACACAAAATAAATTTGGAGAAAGATGCCAAACCAGTTCGTGATCACCAACGACGGATGAATCCTAAAATGAAAGAAGTGGTAAGAAAGGAAATACTAAAGCTCCTTGAGGCAGGTATAATTTATCCCGTTGCTGATAGTCAGTGGGTAAGTCCTGTCCATTGTGTCCCTAAGAAGGGAGGTATTACTGTCGTTCCTAATGATAAAGATGAATTGATTCCGCGAAGAATTATTACAGGTTATAGGATGGTAATTGATTTTCAAAAATTAAATAAAGCTACTAAAAAGGATAATTACCCCTTACCTTTTATCGATCAAATGCTAGAAAGATTATCCAAACATACACATTTTTGCTTTCTAGATGGTTATTCTGGTTTCTCTCAAATACCTGTGTCAGCCGATGATCAATCAAAGACCACTTTTACTTGCCCTTTCGGCACTTTTGCTTATAGACGTATGCCTTTTGGTTTATGTAATGCACCTGCTACCTTCCAAAGATGCATGATGGTTATATTCTCTGACTTTTGTGAAAAGATTTGTGAGGTTTTCATGGACGATTTCTCCGTCTATGGATCCTCTTTTGATGATTGCTTAAGCAACCTTGATCGAGTTTGGAGAGATGTGAAGAAACTAACCTTGTCTTGAATTGGGAGAAGTGCCACTTTATAGTTAATCAAGGTCTTGTCTTGGGGCATAAAATTTCTGAAAAAAGGTATTGAAGTTGATAAAGCTAAGGTTGATGCTATTGAAAAGATGCCATGTCCCAAGGACGTCAAAGGTATAAGAAGTTTCCTTGGTCATGCCGGTTTCTATAGGAGGTTCATTAAGGACTTCTCAAAAATTTCTTGGCCTCTGACTAATTTATTACAAAAAGATATACCATTTGTCTTCGACGATGATTGTGTAGAAGCATTTGAAATACTTAAGAAAGCATTGATCTCTGCACCTATTGTTCAGCCACCTGATTGGAATTTACCCTTTGAAATTATGTGTGACGCTAGTGATTATGCTGTAGGTGCTGTTTTAGGGCAAAGAGTTGATAAGAAATTAAATTTTATTCAATATGCTAGTAAAACTCTAGACAATGCCCAGAGAAATTATGCTACTACTGAAAAAGAATTCTTAGCAGTTGTATTTGCTTGTGATAAGTTCAGACCTTATATTGTTGATTCTAAAGTAACTATTCACATGGATCATGCTGCTATATATTAAATATCTTATGGAAAAGAAAGATGCTAAACCTAGACTTATTAGATGGGTTCTCTTGCTACAAGAATTTGATTTGCATATTATTGACAGAAAGGAAGCTGAGAACCCCGTTGCAGACAACTTGTCTAGGCTAGAGAATGTTCTTGATGACCCACTACCTATTGATGATAGCTTTCCTGATGAACAATTAAATGTCATAAATGCTTCTCGTACTGCTCCATGGTATGCTGATTATGCTAATTATATTGTTGCTAAATTTATACCACCTAGTTTCACATACCAGCAAAATAAAAAGTTTTTCTATGATTTGAGACATTACTATTGACCCACATCTTTATAAAGAAGGAGTAGATGGTGTTATTAGACGTTGTGTACCTGAGCATGAACAGGAACAGATCCTACGCAAGTGTCACTCCGAGGCTTATGGAGGACACCACGCTGGAGATAGAACTGCACATAAGGTATTGCAATCCGGTTTTTATTGGCCTACTCTCTTCAAGGATGCCCGTAAGTTTGTCCTATCTTGTGACGAATGTCAAAGAATTGGTAATATTAGTAGACGTCAAGAAATGCCTATGAACTATTCACTTGTTATTGAACCATTTGATGTTTGGGGCTTTGATTATATGGGACCTTTTCCTGCCTCTAATGGATATACACATATTTTAGTTGCTGTTGATTACGTTACTAAGTGGGTAGAAGCTATTCCAACTAGTAGTGCTGATCATAACACTTCTATTAAGATGCTTAAAGAAGTTATTTTTCCGAGGTTTGGAGTCCCTAGATATTTAATGACTGATGGTGGTTCACATTTTATTCATGGTGCTTTTCGTAAAATGCTTGCTAAGTACGATGTTAATCATAGAATTGCATCTCCTTATCACCCGCAGTCTAGTGGTCAAGTAGAATTGAGTAATAGAGAGCTCAAATTAATTTTGCAAAAGACTGTTAATAGATCTAGAAAAAATTGGTCCAAGAAACTTGATGATGCATTATGGGCCTATAGAACTGCATACAAAAATCCTATGGGTATGTCTCTGTATAAAATGGTTTATGGAAAAGCATGTCACTTACCTCTCGAACTAGAACATAAGGCTTATTGGGCTATTAAAGAACTCAACTATGATTTCAAACTTGCCGGTGAGAAGAGGTTATTTGACATTAGCTCACTTGATGAATGGAGAACCCAGGCCTATGAGAATGCCAAGTTGTTTAAAGAAATGGTTAAAAGATGGCATGACAAAAGGATACAAAAGCGTGAGTTTAATGTAGGAGATTATGTGTTGCTATTCAACTCTCGCTTAAAATTTTTTGCAGGAAAACTTCTCTCTAAGTGGGAAGGTCCTTACGTTATCGAGGAGGTCTATCATTCCGGTGCCATAAAAATCAACAACTTCGAAGGCACAAATCCGAAGGTGGTGAGCGGTCAAAGGATCAAACACTATATCTCAGGTAATCCTATAAATGTTGAAACCAATGTTATTGAAACCGTAACCCCGGAGGAATACATAAGGGACACTTTCCGGAACGCTTCAGACTCCGAAAACAGTTCTAAAGGCAATTTTGCTCTGTTTTGGAATACTTAGAAAAATAGAAAAATAAGAAGCAGTCCGGAAAGGACACGAGAGCTCCACGAGGGTGGAGGGCGTGCCCTACCCCCCGGGCGTGCCCCCCTGCCTCGTGGGCACCTCGTGCACTCTCTGGACTCCTTTTCTTGCACGTTACGTATTTTGGTCGGTAAAAATTCATTATATAATCTCCCGAAGGTTTTGACTCCCGTATCACGCAATTATCCTATGTTCTTGTTTCGAGCTGTTTCCTGTCAGGGTTGTCAAGGCCAGGGAAGAACCCATGGAGATCAACAACGATGAAAGGATCAAGAAGGCCACGGACGATCAAGCTCCTGCAGTAGAAGACAGCCTTCAACTCGATCACAATCTTCTTACCCCAACTGAGATCGAAGCTTTCAAGATGATTGAGTTAGCTCGTATACAAAACAAGTGTCTCACATGTGAAAATATTTTGTTGAAGGAGCATATCGTTGCACTCAAGGGCATTATCCGCAAGTTGGAGGACCTCTTACGCTCGATGTGCGACTATCCATCATCACCTCCACCTTCTTCACCAACAAAGGAGATATAATCACTTGGGTATGGGCACTCCCCTTGGCAACTGCCAAGCTTGGGGGAGATGTCGCGGTATCCTACCACCACCACATCTCCTATCTTTACCATTTTTCTTAGTTCGATTTTTTTAGTATTATCTTGATCTAGTAGAATAAAAGTTTTGGTATGATCTAGTTTTGAGTTTTGCCTTATGATCCCTTTATGTAATCGAGTCCGTGAGCTATATAATAAAGATTAGTGTTGAGTCAAGGGCTTGATTATTTTGCCATGATCTTGAGTGAATACAAGAAAAGAGAAAAAGAATAAAAAGAAATAAAAAGAGATCATGTTGATCTTATTGAGAGTAATAACTTCACATAGAAAGAGTATGATGATTAAAAATTGTTGAGAGTTGACAAACATAGCTTTAGTCATCGTTGCAATTAATAGGAAGTAATAAAGAAAGAGAGGTTTCACATATAAATATACTATCTTGGACATCTTTTATGATTGGGAGCACTCATTAAAATATGACATGCTAAAGAGTTGATGTTGGACAAGGAAGACAACGTAATGGGTTATGTTTTCTTATATCTGAGATAAAGTATATTGTCATGGATCATCCAACATGTTGAGCTTGCCTTTCCCCTTCATGCTAGCCAAAATTCTTTGCACCAAGTAGAGATACTACTTGTGCTTCCAAAAACCCTTAAACCAGTTTTGCCATGAGAGTCCACCATACCTACCTATGGATTGAGTAACATCCTTCAAGTAAGTTGTCATCGGTGCAAGCAATAAAATTTGCTCTCTAAATATGTATGATTGATTGGTGTGGAGGAAATAAGCTTTATACGATCTTGTGATGTGGAAGAAATAAAAGCGACGGACTGCATAATAAAGGTCTATGTCACAAGTGGCAATATAAAGTGACGTTCTTTCGCATTAAGATTTTGTGCATCCAACCCTGAAAGCGCATGGCAACCTCTGCTTCCCTCTGCGAAGGGCCTATCTTTTATTATTATCTTCTGCCTTATGCAAGAGTCATGGTGATCTTCACCTTTCCTTTTTACATTTTATCCTTTGGCAAGCACAGGATGTTGGAAAGATCCTGATATATATATCTAATTGGATGTAGGTTAGCATGAGCTATTATTGTTGACATTACCCTGGAGGTAAAAGGTTGGGAGGCGAAACTATAAGCCCCTATCTTTCTCTGTGTCCGATTAAAAGTCTGTAACCACAAGTATTGCGTGAGTGTTAGCAATTATGAAAGACTAAATGATAGTTGAGTATGTGGACTTGCTAGAAAGCTCTGACATAGAGTCTTTCTGATGTTATGATAAATTGCAATTGCTTGAATGACTGAGATTATAGTTTGTTAGTTCTCAATAATGTTTCTGATTCATACTTAGCAGTGTGAATAGATTATTACTTGAACATAAGAAATCATATGACATTATCCATATATGTTGCTGTTATGAGAATAATCATGATGCCCTCATGTCCGTATTTTATTTTATCGACACCTCTACCTCTAAACATGTGGACATATTTATCGTTATCGGCTTCCGCTTGAGGACAAGCGAGGTCTAAGCTTGGGGGAGTTGATATGTCCATTTTTCATCATGCTTTTATATCGATATTTATTGCATTATGGGCTGTTATTACACATTATGTCACAATACTTATGCATATTCTCTCTTATTTTACAAGGTTTACATAAGGAGGGAGAATGCTGACAGCTGGAATTCTGGGCTGGAAAAGGAGCAAATATTAGAGACCTATTCTGCACAACTCCAAAAGACATGAAACTCAACGAAAGTTATTTTCGCAAAATAATTAAAAATACTAAGCGGAAGAAATACCAGAGGGGGCCCACACCCTGGCCACAAGGGTGGGGGCGCGCCCTACCCCCTTGGGCGCGCCTCCCTACCTCGTGGGCCCCCTGTTGGCCCTCCGGTGCCCATCTTCTGCTATATGAAGTCTTTCGTCCGAAGAAAAACCATAAGCAAGCTTTCGGGACGAGACTCCACCGCCACGAGGCGGAACCTTGGCGGAACCAATCTAGGGCTCCGGCAGAGCTGTTCTGCCGGGGACACTTCCCTCCGGGAGGGGGAAATCATCGCCATCGTCATCACCAACGCCCCTCTCATCGGGAGAGGACAATCTCCATCAACATCTTCACCACCACCATCTCCTCTCAAACCCTAGTTCATCTCTTGTATCCAATTCTTGTCTCCAAGTCTGGGATTGGTACCTGTAGGTTGCTAGTAGTGTTGATTACTCCTTGTTGTCGATGCTAGTTGGTTTATTTGGTGGAAGATCATATGTTCAGATCCTATATGCATATTAATACTCCTCTGATTATGAACATGAATATGCTTTGTGAGTAGTTACGTTTGTTCCTGAGGACATGGGAGAAGTCTTGCTATTCGTAGTCATGTGAATTGGTATTCGTTCGATATTTTGATGAGATGTATGTTGTCTCTCCTCTAGTGGTGTTATGTGAATGTCGACTACATGACACTTCACAATTATTTGGGCCTAGAGGAAGGCATTGGGAAGTAATAAGTAGATGATGGGTTGCTAGAGTGACAGAAGCTTAAACCCTAGTTTATGCGTTGCTTTGTAAGGGGCTGATTTGGATCCACATGTTTCATGCTTTGGTTAGGTTTACCTTAATACTTCTTTTGTAGTTGTGGATGCTTGCAATAGGGGTTAATCATAAGTGGGATGCTTGTCCAAGTAAGGACAGCACCCAAGCACCGGTCCACCCACATATCAAATTATCAAAGTACCGAACGCGAATCATATGAACGTGATGAAAACTAGCTTGACGATAATTCCCATGTGTCCTCGGGAGCGCTTTTCTCTATATAAGAGTTTGTCCAGGCTTGTCCTTTGCTACAAAAAGGATTGGGCCATCTTTCTGCACTTTATTTACTTTTGTTACTTGTTGCTCGTTACAAATTATCTTATCACAAAACTATCTGTTACCTATAATTTCAGTGCTTGCAGAAAATACCTTGCTGAAAACCGCTTATCATTTCCTTCTGCTCCTCGTTGGGTTCGACACTCTTACTTATCGAAAGGACTACGATAGATCCCCTATATTTGTGGGTCATCCATCATGCACATTCAAACAACAACACACATGTTCGTATTGCCCACCGCTACCAGGAACTCTTGTGGCCTTTTTGTCACGGAATTTCTAGAACATTGGGACGGGGACCGAATGACCCGCGATTTTTCACAGGTATGTTGTTATTTACGTTTGTAGACTAGCTAGTATGGTCGTGTAGCAACTTCGGTTCATGTAACCTTTATGTCATTTTTTGCAGGCCACCGTTGACGCAAGGAGAAGACGTTTCGTCGCCGAGTTGATTATGTCACCTTCGAACACGATGGAGTGTGTGAAGAACAAAATTCGCGAAATCGCAAGGAAAAGGCACGCCTGAAGAATTCATGCGGCATGCAAGATTCAAGTTTTAGTGGTTTGGATTTAGTCCGGTCGAAGGTTTTGACGGCATGACTATCTTAGGGTTTCTATCATTTTTATGTAATAAATAGGGTATCCCGAATATTGTGACACATACATGTGTATGTGTCTGTCAGACAATTAGCTCGTACCAGACAATTCGGTCATACAATTCGCTCGGAGAAAACAATTTGGTCGTACCAATAAAGTTTTGGCTTCACTTATCAATTGTTCTTGCTTAATATTTTTCTCGTTCTCCAATTTTTTATAATTGTATTTTTCACATTAATAGTATTCGCATTCTATTTTTCTCTTCAACTGCTCTCGTAAGTTTCATATTAAAATTTTCACATTCTTTACTTTTTTTAAACTCTACCAAGCTTAGCCTTCTGCCTTAGCTATCTGCATGTCATCATCTTGCATAATCTCCTAGTAATTCCCCCTCGTCACATGATTATGAAAAGTAGTCATGTTAGCTAAGTAAATATATCGAGCCAAAACGTAATATTACACAGATGGAAATTAGTCATGTCAGCTCGTTGGCTCTATCGCGTGTTATTAGGCATCATGTTTTTCTATTTTGTTTTACAAACCCATCGTTTTTTTATTGTATCTATAATTAACCTTTTCTGTACTCACCATGATGCCAGGCACGGCCCATCTAACCACGTGAGGGGCCCCACGGGCGGCCTATCGTGCCGGCAGCGCTACACCAGTCCATTTTGCCAGGTTCACATCGAGCTTTCCCCTTTTCTCGTTTCCCTTCCAAATCCCTAGCCCTCTCTCTCCATTTGCGCCTCCAAATCTCGACGGCGAAATCATGACAGCGAGCTGGGCGTCGGGCGGCGGCGGCTGCGGCGAGAAGAGCGGTGGCGACCGCAAGTTAGGTCGAACCCTGGGTCCAGGAAGCAGGTGGGGCGGATTCAGTGGCACGGGAGGCAGCGGCGGCGGATCGAGTGGAACAGGGGACGGGGGTTTCGTGGGCGGCGGCGGGCCGGGAGAACCCACGGCTAGGGTTTCTTCAGTGCTACACTTTGGTGGCAAAAAGGTAAGTTCTTTACCATTGTTCTTTACATCCCAGCATTATCGCCCGCAATTCATGACCTGTGGCCATGACAAGCTCCATCTATGTGGTCATTAGGAAACTCCTGGTGGCCGTGTCTGCATAGATGCAGACAATTTTGGCAGCGCATTCGTGGGATGTGTGTTTGAGGTTAGTCTACTGAGCATGATCTTCAAACTAGTACTGCTATTGCGGTCAAGCTGCAAAAAAGTTCAGTGTTTAACGCTTGCAGTGACAAGTTCAGTTATAAAATGACTTGAATTGCTCATGATTTATTTAGGATGATATCACTTCTGAGTATGTTGAATGGGTTGATGGGGAGTGGGATAGCAAAGCAAAGTCAGTCATTAAGTATCTTGCCATAAAGAACAAGAAACTGGAGACTAAGATTACAGAATATGAAGCTGAAATTAAAAGGAATGAGAAAGAAAAGAGGGCAATGGTTAAGATGCACAAGGAAATATTTCTTTATAGGGATAGGATTTTAGGATTTGGAGGTCTTCTGTATCTTGGCCTGCTTGCCATTATGATTGCTGTCATAGTTAGCAAGTAGATTGTTCATAAAGTTATTGACATCATTGTAATTGACATGATGAAATGCTGGTGAATTATTTGCTATTCAGTTTATGGGCAAAGTGTAACAGATATTGCAGCAAAAATAACATGGGGCCATCATGATTGGTAGACAATGCACTTTTGGCATGTTCTATATTTGGCAGACAATGCACTTTTGGCATGTTCTATATTTGGCAGACAATGCACTTTTGGCATGTTCTATATTTGGCAGACAATGCACTTTTGGCATGTTCTATGTTTGGTAAGTGATGCACATGGGCACATCACCTAGCAACACTACTGATTTATGCAGCAGCCCAGTTCATTGTCTTGTTGCAACATAGGAGCAACATCTAGCAGCACCTACACCTTTGATGCAACACTGAAGCAAAGCAACAGTACATATTCAATATTCTGAAATTTAATTGAACTTGACACTTAGGGTGAGTAGTAGATATTCAGTTCTTCAGCCACAAAGAACCCGACCAAACCGTACCGATTGCATAACTTATATGCTTACATATAAAAGCATACCTAATCAACATCAAACCCAAAATAATGTTAACTTATATGCTGAAACATATAACAGCATACCTAACTTAAGATAAGCAGCAGCTTCCTCCTCCTTTAGCAACAGTGCCAATCTTCACTTCTTCAGAAATTTGAGGCGGCGTGAGCGGCGCACCACACATGGAGAAGCCTTCTTCTTGACCGCCGTCCTATTCGACAGCTGCGCCACCTGATCCTGAGCCACCTCCTCTTCTTCCACCTTCACTATGTCAGGGAGGAGGGGAAGGAGCTCGACGTCGATGGGCATTGTCTTGCCACCCTCGACGGCGACCGGCGCTACCATCTGCATAGCGTCCTCCTCGCCCTCCTCATGGTCATCAGGGATGACCAGTACCTCCTCCACGTCGTCCTCCATGACGTCAGAGCCCAACGGCAGGACTGGCTTCGGCACGTGGCGGACCTGGTAGTCCGGGCTGACGGGCACAGGGAGAGTGAGCTCTACGTCGACGCGCTCCGCCCTCGACGCGACGCGTGCTGGATCTGGCCGCAGCGTCATGGTGGTGGAGCGGTACATCCACCACCTTGCGCGCTGAATAGGGGAGTCACTCAGCGTGGCCTCTCGCATTTCCCACACGAGGAGGAGAGCCGGCGGGACGCCGCGGCCGTAGGGGTAGGCGCGCTTCTTCTCGGCGTCGGTGAGGACTTTGACGAGGCCACGCGCGTGGTTGACCAA
This sequence comes from Triticum aestivum, assembly GCF_018294505.1. Classification (NCBI taxonomy): domain Eukaryota; kingdom Viridiplantae; phylum Streptophyta; class Magnoliopsida; order Poales; family Poaceae; genus Triticum; species Triticum aestivum. The sequence continues at coordinate 445,893,095 of NC_057796.1, forward strand.
CATCTCCATGCTGGGGAACCAGCCGCACACCTCCGTCAACTGCGCGCGCCACCCCTCGTCATCGCCGGCGAGCTCCATCATCGCTCTCTGCCAGCCGAGGCTTCTCTCCATGGAGGCGGCTGCAGCGGTCGCCGGTGAGGGTTTTCTCGATCTACTGTAGGTGGGGATAAGAGGGGAGTTCGAACCGGCGCCCGTGGGAGGTGGGTGAGTGCGTGGTGGGGAGGAGAGTGGTACAGTTACATATTTAATGGCATTTAGGACGTGGGGAGGGGAAATGTACAATATTCTTTCTACCTCCCGCCCCGGTCATAACACAGTAAAGAATTTTTTTGATTTTTTTAGGGAAACATCTTAATTTATTTAAACAAAGTCTGGGATCTCGTCTGCTAATACACTAAGGATACAATCAGGGGGCGAAAGCCTCCAAACCAAAGAAACACAATCGCCTACAGCTACCTTAGCCAAAGTATGAGCCGCCCAATTAACACAGTAAATAATTGAAGCAAGTGTTCTACTCTTCTTCCTTCTCCACTTTTCTGCACATGATAAAAGACAAGCTAAGTTAATGAATGATAAAAAATTTAATAATCCAAAATGCATACAAACACTTACTTCTGATTTAGTTTGCATTTCTTGCTACGTCTAGTGTGTCCTAGCAATTTGCAAGCGCCGCACCGGGTTTTCAACTCATCAAAAGAGAGTGGTCTACCATTTTTCGAGACAGGGCGGCTCTCATCTACCTTTGTTGCACCTTTGCTTGACACTTTAATAGGATCTTTAACCGCAATCATGTTGCCTTCACCATCGTCCACATATTCAACTGCACACTTACTGATGTCATTTGTTTGCTTGATCAAATTTTCCTGTAGCAGATCATACTCATGACTCTTAGCTATCACATCCTTCAAACTCTCCTATAACTGATCCCACAAAGCAGGGTGTTTGCATGCCGCATGCATAGCTTCAGACGCTAACACACTGACCTGGCTATATTTCATTCTTTCCCCGGCCCCAGTCCAACCAAATCCCAACAGATCGCTTGTGCGCCTCGCGGGCAGTCCCAACCTTGCTTCTTTCGTGAACCGAACAAGAACTAAACACTTTGGTATTTCAGATATGTTCAAGTGCTTCAGTACATGGAATATGTGCTTGCAAGGTAGACCCTTTCGAATCATTCTTCTGCAGCTGCACCTTATAGTTTCTGCGGAATTTACTGGTGTATACTCCACCCAAAAACGGCGCTTCCGGTTATTCTTCCAGGCCACGATGTACTGCTGTGATCCGTCTCCCAGCTTAATTTCTACAATCTCCATGCCGCCAATTTTTCTAAGATCATCTTGCAACATATAGAAGTTTGCTGGAGTGAAGACGTGAGAAGCAGCTATCTCAAGTTCCCTCGAGCTAGTAACTGGCACCGGTAAACTCTGTGAGGCCGTGCAGTCATCTCGCGCCTCGTTTTCACGGATACGCACAACGGCGTTCTCATAGTGCAAAATCATATCCACCAGGGTCATTTCACCGTCTAGGTGGAGGTGAAGGCATGAGTTCAGGCTTTCACTCCGCTGGTTGCTTTTCATGCCAAGCCAAAACCCCTCTGTTAGATAAGCCGCAGCCCACAGTCTCCTCTTCTTATACATCCGTCTCAACCATGTTACAGTTTTTTCCGACTGCCATCTTTTAGAAAATGTGTGCCATCTCTCCTCAAACGTGGCCGTAGACGTGCTGTAGTACAGAAGAGTTCGGAACTCCTTCAAGGACTTGTGACTGAGGTGAATCTTCATATTTTTTCTATATGCCACGTACATATACGGTGCCACACGTCTGGCAAGACTTCGTGAACTGCCTTGATCATCGCAGCGTCGGCGTCTGTGATAACACTCTTAGGCATCTTTTGACACATGGACCTCAAAAAAGTCTGCAGAAGCCACACGTATGTCTCCTCGGTCTCGTCCGAAACTATGGCACAACCAAAAACAGTGGTCTTCCGGTGATTGTTAAGACCAACAAAAGGTATGAATGGCATACCATAGCGGTTCATCTTGTATGTGTTGTCAAATACAAGCACGTCGCAGAAGTCCTCATAGTCATGACGAGACTGGGAGTCGCACCAGAACATCCTATTCAAATGTCCTTCCTTATCCAGCTTGTACTCGAAAAAGAAGCTAGGATCCCTCTGTTTCCTACTGGCCATGATGCCTATGGCTATGGCAGCATCACCTTTTGAAAGCAGCTTCCTCTTCTCCCTGGCGCAAAGGTTGTATATTTCACGCCTGGTAAAACCAACACCGCCGTACCATACATGTTTGCTGATGAAGCAATCCATCATGTCGTGAATTCTAATCCCTGCAGCTCCCATGGACATTATCTCATGCTTCTGGTACTCTTTGATTTTTCTGTGGGACCAAAGAAAAGGTACCTCGTCCGGTCCTGCCAACATATGGCTATGCTTGTCCTCAAAACTTTCAACATACCAAACCCCACGCTTTTGGTCAAGCTTGACGGTCAGGTGCGCTTCGCAAAAGCAGCGTGTCTCGGCTCTGAGCCTACGGCTGTGTCCTTCCTCGGTTAGCAACTTGCTGTCACGTTTCCCTTGTCTGGAACAAACAAACCGCCTATAACGCATATGATGTGACTCGGTTTTGCTATACCTGACCTTATTCTTTCTAATGCTGAAACCATTATCTCTAGCATAGCTGTTGTAGAAATCATACGCAGCATCGTGAGACGTAAAGGTCATTTCCATTATCTGCATGAACATATCCCTCTTATCATTTGCACTGGCAGTATCTTGGACATTCTTTGTCCCATCATCTTGTGTCACCTACACAATCATACCACAGCCATGAAAACAGTTTTCTATGGTTTAACATTACTTCCATAGAACATTGATTACACACATACCTCACTCATGATGACCGACGACTGGGACTCCCCAGAATCAGGTGCATCTAATGATTCGTCGTTAAGGCATGTCTCCGCGTTTGATTCACCGTAATAGTCGTATGCATTATGACATTCGGAAATGAGCTGAAAAATACAACACAAATACATAATTACTTATCATATAATATTCCAGAAGAAATTCAATTTGCATGCCAACAAAAATTTTCACTTCCGTACCTGACTAATGTAATCTTCATTCGAGAGCTCCGAGTTGTTTTCCTGATCATCATCAAGCTCATCGATCTATAAATTTTCAACACAAAGATTTAATGTTGTCGGATGCCACCAAAAAATTACAACATGACAATGCCACTCACATTAAGATCGTCCCATTCGTTCCCATTCTCTGACCGATCTCCAAGATCTGAATTTTCATCATCTGACCAATCTTCTATCCAGTCTTTCATCAGTTCTCCAAACTCCATGTCTACCATGATATCAGTTAACTCCTCGTCCGCCATTTCCTACAACCAATAATATGTATCATCACATGTGCAAACATTATCAATGATGAAATATACAACACATAGCACACGATCACGGATGTTATGTAAACAACCCCAACCGAGGCCGTTCAGATCTGCCAAACTTAGTAAGGAAGATGGCCACGGCACCCGTCGTGATCACTTTCAATCGCGAAGAACTGCACGATCTCAAAACCTAGCTAGATCTGTGATTACCTCTGCCGCCGGATACCTAGGTTAGCCGCCACATCAAATAACGATACTGGTAGTGCGCACAGCCGACGGCAACCGACGCTACGTGAACCCAGATCACGAGGAGCAGCACTACCGGAACAAGATCCACGATCGCATGCGCCGCCGGGTAGCTAGGTTACCCGCCCCGCTAGTTTAACCACTACCACTGGCGGCGGCAGTTTGTTTGATGTTGCCGCGAGCGAGACTAGAGGGGGGACGCGGGATGCGGTACCTGTGCGCGGTCGTTGGAGATTCAGGACGTTGCCGCGCCCGCTGTCTGACGAGATCGACAGCGACGAGATAGCCGCCGCTAGAGATCTACTACGTGACTTATGGAGCTGCGTCAATGCTCGCGAGATTGATGGAGCTGCGTGAATGATTGGATTCGGCAGGTCTTACGTGGACGTGGGGTCGTGTGATGTTTTTTTTTCGGACCAGGGTACTGTACGTATACGGTCTGGGTTATACAGGGCTAGACAGGGCTTGGATCTAGACTACGGCGGGCCAGGAAAAAAACAAACTCACGGGGACAAAAATACCCCTTAAAAATTAGGTTAGGGGAAGCACCGGAGCAGGGCTCGTCAGATGCAGAGGCAATCGATCACTTGCTGGTGTTCTGCGTGTTCGCGCGCTTGGTCTGGCACCCTGTGTTCGTTGCCTGGGGAGGAGAGGAGTGGATGCCCTTGTCGGAGGACGGATTACTGCCTTGGTGCGTTTCATTGCAGCCACAGGCGATGGTCAGGAAGGATTTGCACACCGTCGTCGTCCTCGTTTGCCGGGAAATTTGGAAACACGGTAACGCAATAGTCTTTGTCAACGCTTCTCCATCTGTGTCGGCCCTCCTGTGTAGGATCTACGACAAGGGACGGACATGGCAACTGGCGGGCCTGCTACATGGAGACATGTCATCTTTCTTCCAAAAGCTGTATAGGCGGACCTCTAGAGAGTAGTTGCATGTAACAAAGGCCGTAGGCCACCATTGTAGACTTCTGGATGAGACTCTTTCCCTTTCTTCTATGAATATACGATACACATGATTGTGCTTATTCTTAAAATATATTTTTTTGGTGGTCACAACATATTAATATATGACATAGATTTGGACAGCTGAGCGGGCCGTAAATCAATGTAGAACTTTTCAAAATTTGAAATTTACTAATAATCTTGACGATGTTATTAATTTTGTCTTTTATACATGCGTCCAAGTGGTTCCCAATATGTACCTCAACGGCTCAACCACCATCCTTATATACAACCAACGTCCAATTATTCTGCTTTATTATGGTGGCTAGCCTACTTGAAGTACAGTTGGCATACATACATACATACATAGGCCCTGCTTTGAAACAACGTATGGATAATACCGCAATAAAACATATGGATAAAGATATGTACGCACGTAGAGTTTTCTTTTCTTAAAATGGCTGTACACAAAACAGAAAATACAACCTCTAAACCATTACCTGGCCCATGCATAGATAAAAACTGTAATGCTGATTTTACTTTGTTCGATAAATGCATTACTCATTAAAGAAATTTACATGAAGGCCAGGATGTACTCCACTATTGTATATGAGCATCGCAAATTGGCCCATCTCGCCGTCTCAGCACAAAGCAGGCTCGAGCTTGCTTAGAGGTGCAAATTACCAACTATGCAATTGTTTCACGCTCATCTTCCAACAGCCTGTCAGAAGTGTCGTCGCTTAGTTCCTATGGCAGCTAGCCATGAGACGAATGGGTAGACGAAGCACGTAGTAGATGAGCAAACTTTGGCTGGGATCATCCGTGGCCCCAAGTTTGGCTGTCGGTAACTCGGTTCAGACTTTGCTCGGCCGGGAATGGTGCACCGGCAGCGACTAGTTATGTGGGTAGTATTGCTGAACATGAAGCCCATGACACCTGCAAAGAATACAAATCTACAGATAAGATCACTTGCATTGATTTATCAATTAGATTTATATCATATGTGTTCATTGACCATGCTGATTCTTGTGTTGTGTAGTACAATGCAAGCGCACTGGGGGTCAGAAATATGTGTTTGAGCAATGTGCAAACTCGGGCCTCAAAGGTGTAGAGATATGGATCACATGAGTCCAATGAACCATAGAGGGTTTTGCACTATCGTTTGCTTACCGAAGGGATGAAACCGCTGGCACGCAAATCCCAGATGCATCCCAAACCTAATTGCCAATGTATTGAGAATTGAGATGGGCATTAAGAGATTTTGACATATACAACATTGTAAGGCCATGGCTTAGCTTCTGTATGGTATGGTTCTTCGGCCCTGTGGTATTTATAATCGGGCATCCACACTGTGTGACTCCCAATAATTAAAGTTTGGCTTTATCTCTTTCACCCAACTGCCCTTAATGGTAGTCAATTAGAAGTTATAGAACCAGCTCAGTATACAATATCACTGAGATGTACTAGCATACTCCTTTAGAGAAAGTACAATAGCAGGCTTATTATCCGCTTGGAGCATCTACAGTCGGACCCCGTAAACATCCGCAGATGCGTCCGGACGCGTCCGCGGACAGTGACCGGTCTTCCTTCACAACTCCGCTTTCACGGCGTGTACCTCCCCCCTCCCCCACGCACACACAAAACTATGGTATCCGTGCAACGTGAGAGAAACTGCATAGATCAACATATGAAACATAGCAACAAAAGAGACATAGATTCACAGTTCATATGGACATAGCATCACATTTCATCAGACCAAACAGACAATAGATTCATACTAAAGATTAACTAAATACTAATCAGAGAAGGACAGGGGCATCGGAAATCACCATTTCCTCACCGACCCCTTCTCCTTGCGGTCACCGGTGCGGCTGCAGCCCTCCGTGTAGGCGACGGCGGTGGGAAGGGCGCCGTAGGACGAGGAGGAGATGAAGAAAAGTTGCAGAGAAGAAGAGGCTGAGAGTAGAACCGCAAGACAGAGAAATATGTGAACTTTTGTTGTACCAGCAGGATGAGCAAGAGAGGCAGAGAGGGTTCAATGAGTATTTGCAAATGAAGGAGCAGAACAGACAACATGCATGGGAGGCAGAAATGCAAGTTGAGCAAGGGAACATGGAAGAAGCTGAATTACAGAACATGGACCAAACAGAGGACCTTGGGAACCTTGCTTGGGTTGCGGAACCACGCGACCATGACGATCTTGCACTTGTCCTCCGGCGGCCTCATGTTGATGAGCTTGTCGCCTAGCTTGTTCAGGAGCGTGTTCACGGCCTCTGGCTCCCACGCCTCCTCGGGTACCCTTTCGAAGCTCACTGTGGTCTTGGACGGCAGCTCGCCAGGAGTACTGTGCATCGCACAGTGCCAGAGAACGAACTAGATCCAGGAGCCAACGCGCTTCACCTATGTTGGTGATTCGAGCATGCATGTGCACATCACCTCCTCCTTGAAGGTGGGCCAAAGGTCATGCTGAGGGGTGGCCTCCTTGATGCACACCTGCGAGGGCAAGATGAAAGTTTTATTTTCCAGGACGTCAAGCCTGACCTTCGCCGTTAGCTCAGCGATGCGGTCTCCAACAGCGACGAACAACAATACCCGACCATGGTACTGAGCCTCCAACGCGTCCATCCCTGGCGTGCACTGGAGGAGAACATAGCCGGAATCCGGTCGGAGTTCTGGCTCCCCGCATGCCAAACCTCCTGCATGAACTTCCTCCCAGCCCACCAGTGCGGGTTCGCACGGCTTTGTCCACCGGCTTGCACCGGCTTAGCGGGAAGGGCAACGACAGTGCTACCGTCGGCAATGGCATCAGAGATCTCGCTGCCATTCTCGACGCTCTCGTCATCCATGGATATGGGGAAGGGGTTGGGAGGGGGGAAGAGGGAAAGAACGGATGGCGATGGGGATTGAGGATTTAGGACAGAGACAGCTGGAGTGGAGCGCGGGTTGGTTTACAGAAACGGCAGGGGTGTGACCATAAAAAGAGCCTGGTCCGTGCTGGGGGGTATGTGGTGACACCAAAGCGAGCGACCCTCAAGGGGACTGTAGTTTGGACCATAGATGCAACGTATTTTCACTTATACGAACCGTACTGTAGAGTTTCTCGAGTTACGGTACCAAAGTATTACTCCCAGAGACATGGAGGACAAAAAGTGTTATTTTCTCCAATGTTGGAATTTTAAAAATGACAATGGGTATATTTATTACATTAACTAAACCTTATTTATTTCTATACAATAAAATGGACTTTACCAAGGATGAGAATGGATCAGAGGAAACAGAGGCACAGGCAATGCTCGTTGGCATCAAGACGCTGTCGAGCATTTTCAGGGGGCGTGTGACAATCGAGTTGGACCGCGCCTCGTTGGCAAATGAGCTTTTCCATGACAAGATGAGCAGATCAGCGTGTTTTCCTATTATATCCGGTGATATAAAGGACACTTTGAAACTCTTCCAAGCGGTTAGAGATTCTCTAAATGATGGTTGTATTGTGTCGCCTGAGTGATTTGTATCACTCTTTTCCTCAAAAGAAAGATGCATGTGTTGCTGATTTTACGTTGTTCGATAAATACAGTATACTCATTAAAGAAATTTAAAGGATGACCCGGATGCAGTACACTTTTGTGTATGAGCGTCGCGAATAGGCCCATCTTGCCGTCCCGGCACAGAGCAGGCTCGAGCTTGCTTAGAGGAGCAAATTACCAACTTCTTCTACCAGCCTGTCAGAAGTGGTCGTCGCTTAGTTCCTATGGCAGCTAGTCATGAGACGAACAGGAAGATACAACACGTAGGAAATGAGCAAACTTTTGCTGGGATGTTCGTGGCCCCATGTTTGGCAGTCGGTAGCTCAGTTCAGACTTCGCTCGGCCCGAAATCATGCACCGACAGGAACTAGTTATGCGGATAGTATTGCTGAACATGAAGCTGACGGCACCTGCAAAGAATACAAATCTATTTAAAAACACTTATATTGATTGATTTATGAATTAGATTTGTATGTATCGTATATGTTCATCGGCCGTGCCTGTACTTGTGTTGTGTACTAGTATAATGCAAGCGCACCGGGGTCAGAAATATATATTTGAGCAACGTGCAAACTGGAGCCTCAAAAGTGTAGAGATATGGATCACATCGAGTCCAACCAACCATAGAGGGTCTTGCACTATGTTTTGCTTACCGAATGGGATGAAACCGCTGGCACGCAAATTCCAGATGCATCCCAAACCTAACTGCCAATGTATTGAGAATTGAGATGGGCATTAAGAGATTTTGATATATAGTATGAGTACATTGTAAGGCCATGTCCTAGCTTGTGTATGGTATGGTTCTTCAGCCCTGTGGTATTTATAATCGGGTATCCACACTGTGTGACTCTGGATAATTAAAGTTGGGCTTTATCTCTTTCACCCACCTTTACTTAATAGTAGTCAATTACAAGTTATAGAGCCAGCTCAGTATACAATATCATATACTCCTATTGTACTTGCTCTAAAGGAGTATTGCTAGTACATCTCAGCGATAATGGAGATTCCCATAATACCAATGACAATTCAGCACCTCATTACTACTTGTTCAACAGAACATCAAAGGTTCAGCTAGCAGGTTAAAACTGACAATGAAACACAAAGGCAACATTCTGCACCCCAAGACCAAATTATTCTACACATGGCATGCAGTTTTATCCTCTTGATCTGATTTAGCAGGGCAACCCTTGCAAGATTTGTTCCCTGCGTTGATGCTGCACCATGACCAATGCAGTAGCTGATGCTCAGGTACACATAATAAACTAACTTGCGTCTTCATTGAGTAAGTCTCCGCCACACGCATATCAGAAGATTTATTTAGCTCTTCCTAAGCCCAACCGATAGCAATTGGCCCCAAGATAACTAACACAACTATTGGTCCCAAAAACGAGTCAGCAAATTTTCATATAGCTCCTCTCAGTTTATTCCGCTTGATCGATCCTACCGCCCGCCAAGCAAGACATGAAAAAGGTCGGCCAATCCATCTGAAATGGGTTAGCCATCGTGACAATGCCGCAAAACCAGTTGGTGACAGTCTCCGTCGCCCCAGCTTGGAGATCTACAATGTACACACAATCTTGATTTTGGTACTAAAATAATTGTCTAACTTCAACCCAAACTTTTTTTGGCAATTACAGTAGTACATGCACATTCAAATACTTCTCAAATTATTTTTAAAATTTGCATATCTCAAACAAATTTTGCTGGAACTTTTGGCCGAAATTAATGAAAACCAAAATCGCAAAAAATTCAATGAAAATCGGTGATTTTGCCTATGGATTAAACAGTTCTGAAACTGAAATGCAAAACCATGGCTAGCACTAGCTCATCACATTTAGGTGAAGGCTCATTCTCGTGTATGCCATATTAATTAGTTGGATGAACTTCTATGAAGGATGGAAATATTCAGTTAGTCCATGCAAAGGGAAAACAATCGATTAGTTGGTGGATTTTCAGCATATAATGGAGTGCATGGCTCAGGGTGAATAGAGATGGACCTGAGGGGTGAACATCACAGGATAGCACCCCCAAAGGACACAAATGTGAAGAGATAACAGAGGATGTTGCATTCGATCTTTTCTTAGGGTTTGAGTTTTTCTTCAGGGATTTGTGAGTTGTGACACAGCAAATAAGGAAAATTTGAGTAAGTAAATGGTGGAGCAAGTGCAATATAAGAAAATTCAACTGAAATCTGTGAAATAATCTAAGTCTACCTTACCCCATTCTTTTGTATCATGTTAGATGTTCTCTGAACTACTTCATGCACACTCTGCTGCTGCATGTGTTACTGCACATATATAATTTCATCTGAACAATTTTGAAACACTTCATCCTACAAAATTCTGATCTAGTTTATTAATTTCAGTCTAGTGATCTTTATTTGCATCAATGTTATATCCCTATCTTTTGTAGCATTGTATCAAGATTCATGTCATCGCCGCTGGTTCAGCCTATTCATGGCTTCCATCGTAGGGAAAATGAAGGACACCATTTTGTGTCGCTGCCAACTAACTTTAGTCGGGGAGTACCTACATTTTTTGAGCTGGGGTGTACCTACATAGCAACTCATTTACAGCCCGCTCGTGTATGAGATAGGGTCAACATGATCCTCTGTTTCCAACCGCAAAAAAAAAAAAAAAAAACGATCCTCTGTTTCACCGACCGTTGTTTTATCGATAAGTATGAATGAATTAAAAGACAAGATAGTGTTATAGGTGCAAACATGTCAATTTTGATCACGATTAACTGGAAACCTTCCTTTTTATAGATAACTGAAATTCACAGAATACAGACAACACCATTCATTACTATTTGCTCAACTAGCACACCATGTCCAAACAAGAACATGTCAAAACGGGCAGCTTCAAAGAACCCAGAGAGAACGACATTCTGCACCTCAAGCACAAATTAAGCAGCACACTGCAATTTCATCATCTTGATCCGATGAAGAAGCCGTAGCCAGTGTCCATGATCTTAATTAATTTGCGTGTCCATCAAGTTTGCCACACTTCACGTTCAAAAGGAAGAACATCTGCCACACACAAAACTTAACACTTTTGTAGCTCTTACGATGCACATGCAATAACTAATTAACCCAAAAGTAATCGCCCAAGAAATTCCTCCCAAAAAGAGTCGAATATAGCTCCTCCACATTTAGTCCTCTCAAGTGTTACCGCCCGCCAAGCGAGACATGAAGAAGGCCGGCCAGTCGATCTCAAATGGGATAGCTCCGACAACGACATCGTGAAACCAGCTTTGAATCATCTCCATTGCCCCGGTTTGGGGATCAATAATGTGCACGCAGCCTTGTTTGTCATTGAGGAGCAATGGGCCGCCCATCTCACCCATGCAGATGCATTGTGCCGGGACGACCCAACCTTGTTGGGGTCGGTTTAGCTCAATCGTCTTAGTGCGGAACCAGTCTGCGTTTAGGGGAAAATAAATCTTGTCCAGAAGTGAAATTGAAAAGCCATCAACAGGCCAGGATTAGAACAAGAGCCACTTACAGAGAAAAGAAAAAAGATAGAGAACGGCAAAGATATAAGGTGTTGTAACAGCTTACAAGCGAAAAAAAGTTACAGGCAAAAGAAAAGGAATGAGGCATGGCCTGAAACACCAAGGATGAAACGTCTTGAGCAGCAGGCAGCACCAGCGGGGAGATGAAAGACATGGAAGTAGTCGGCACCGTCAGAAGAATGCAGCCTCGCTCACTCCATACAATCCAAAACTATGTCGCCATGCCATTCCACTTTCTCATTTATACAATGCTATATGGTGTACGACTTAATCGAAATCTTCTCCAGCCAGAAGAAAATGGTGTGCCCCAGGCCGGGGATCAGTCAAAATACATGTCGGTGCAGCTGTGGCAAGACATGGAGACAGGGGTCCAATAGGGGCGATCTGTGGAGATGAAACTGATACATATCTTGGGAGCTTCGGCGTTATGTATACCTGAAATCCTGGAATGGACGACGTGCAGTGAAGCTCTATCTTTGGCTGCAGGTATTTGTTGCCAGCGTCTTGTTATATCTACTGCTTGTGCAGCTCCAGTTAAGCATATCCAATGTGTCCATCTGGGGAAATCAGGAGTAATCATCAAGGGGATTCAGAAGAAGATGGAGGATTTTACCTCAGTGCATATCATCCATGAGAAGCAATATTGTAATGTTGAAGCTCATAATGTGTCTAAAGCAACTACCACTTTAGATTTTGGAAGGCACATATGGCTATCTAGTAGGCCCGGCATTATTTGTATCCCGTCAAACATTTTGATTGAATAAAGTGCTTTCCAACCCTAAGAAATAAGGTACAAGCGAACCTGAGTGAACAATACTGAACCAGACCAAATAGAAAAAATCGGGTGGCACGCTACCTGGGCACTGACATGTGGGTTCAAGTTGTCTAAAACAATTTAGGCTGATCATTACCAGTTCCTAAGGAGTGGTTAAACAAGATATCCTGCAACCAATGACACTGATCGAACTTGAAGATCTTCATCTAAAAATCTTCTGAATGAAAGATGCCAGCTTCTCCAATTGAAGCTTTTCCTGGAAAAGAACCTAATTAATCAGAGAGAACTGCTGTGATACTTTGCTCAGTTGGCAAGCAAGATTAGGTCCCCACGACGGGAAAACAGACAACAAGGTTCAGGTGAATGTCAGATTGGATATTAACTTGATGTCCCATTATATATTCACGTTCACTTCCCCTTATTTATTTGCATGCTGTGCTGACCGCATAATTCACCGGCATGTGTATTGATCCCACCAACACAATGAGACCCATAAGGCCATAATTCAGGTATCGAATATGATAATTGCATACATAAATTTCACAAAAATATCTAATTTAGGTTAAAAATGCTTGCTCAATGCATCCATGCGTCCTGGTCATATGCCACAAGTTTTATCTTAATATCTACTCCCTCCGTCCCATAATATAAGAGCTTTTTTGGCAGGAGTACTTATAGCAAAGAACGTAAAAAGCAAATTAAGCAGCAACCCAGGAGATAATGCTACATGTGCAAATGAAATGTCAATTACGATCGCAATTAGCTGTGAACTTTTCTTCTTTGATAATGGGGATTCCCATAATAATACAAACGACTACTCAGCACCTCATTACTATTTGTTCAACAGAACATCAAAGGTTCAGCTAGCAGTACACACCAAGTCTAAACTGGGACATGTTAAAACTGAGAACAAAACAGAGGCCATATTCAGTAAGTCTGCACATGGCAGTTGAATCCTATTGATCTGATTTAGTGTTCCTTGCCTTGACGCTGCACCATGATCAATCTCGTAGCCAATGCGCAGGTACACGTGATAAATTAACTTGCATCTTCAGTAAGTCTGCCACACACAGATCTTAAGATTCCTGTAGCTCATCATAATCCAGACTCATAACAATTAACCCAAAGATAATTGCCACAACTATTGGTTTGCAAAAGGTGGAAGCAATTTTCGATATAGCTCCTCTCAGCTTATTCCGCTTGATCCTACCGCCCGCCAAGCGAGACATGAAGAAGGTCGGCCAATCCATCTCAAATGGGACAGCCACCGTGACAATGCCACAAAACCAGTCGGTGACAGTCTCCATCGCCCCAGTTTGGAGATCTGCAATGTACACGCAATCTTGATTGTCCTTGACGAGCAGTTTACCGCTCATCTCGCTCACGCACACGCATTGCACCAGGCCGACCGTACTCTGCTTGGGCTGTATTAGCTCAATCATCTTGGTGTGGTGCCAGCAGTCTGCCATGCCATCTACACTCTTGTTGTCACCTTCATGTGTCCACATCTCCAGCCAGCTGCAGTCCCTGTATAAACCAAGCAGCGATAGCCTTCCATCGTTGGTGACATTAAGCAGTGCACTTGAAAACTTGAAGCCGAGGGGGTTCCTTGTGAGAGGGAGCTTTGTTATAGACATCTGCATGGTCTTAGCACACACGTTGAGTGTGTAGAAGTCTGACGAGTACTTGAAGAGCCAGTGTGCCATGCCTCGGCACACGACGATGTTGATCTGCTGGGGCACCACACGTCCGGCATACTCAACAGGTTCAAACCAGTTTCTAGACGTCCTCCAGCTCAACTCATTGGACGCGGACACGTGGAGATTGTACCGTCCGTCGTAACTGATGATTAACACTTTGAAGGACGAGTAGACTGACGGCGACGCCCCTCGCCGTTTGGTCGGGCGACAATCGGCACCGGTTAGAAGGGTGCATCCTTCTATTCGGAATGACCTATTGCACTTCAATGGAGGCAGCGGGCGGCTTGTGCCGGCGATTGGATCGCACACAGCAAGGATCATGATTTTCTCGAACATGCTGATGGCGTCGAGTGGGACGAAGCGCACAACAAGAAGGCCACGGTGCGAGGCGAGCACCACCGCCTGGCTGCCTCGAGGCTGATCAGGGATGGCGAGGAAGCGGTGGGGGGAGCATGGCACCGGGGTGAAGAGCGGCATGGACGTCGTAGAGCTCCCTTCTGTTGGTTCTTCACGGGGCTGTTGCAAGGCGAAGAAGCCGAGCAGGGAGGACTGGAGGCTCACGCCCTCCGGCCAGCGCCGGCGGAGGAAAGACGGGTCGGCTATGAGGAGGCGCCATCGCCTGCACGTTGCGGTGCAGCGGAACAGGGCTGCGACCTCCGTCACGCGGACCAGGATCTCCACGACCACGTCGTCCGGCAGCGTCTCCATCGATCTTCAGTAGGGCTGGCGCGCGGTACTTGCGACCTGCGAGCGATGGACGTGCGATTGTAGAGGCAACCCCAGGTTAATTAGGTCTCGATCTGAGGTACCAAGAACCCGAGTCAACCTGGAACCAGGTTAATTGTGCGCGGGGAAGAAGTGTGGAAGCTGCTACCTTTTTTGGGTGGTTTGGAGGCGCTGGACGGGGGGGAAACAGGAGGACGAGGCAGATCCGGCAGACGAGGGAGGCCCTGCGCCGGTCGATGGGGAGCGAGGCGGCGCTGGAGTGGCTCGACGGTGAGGGGGGCTGCTGGACGTCGAAGGGTTAGCCCTGGAACAATGGAAGCGGCGCTAAAGTGGCTGGACGGCGAGGGAGCGGCTGGACGTCGACCGGGCAGCGCTTGACGGGAGGCGCCGGTCGATTGGGGATTTTGGCGGCGCACTCGAGTGGCTGGACGACTACGGGGAGGGAGACGTCGCTGGACGAGTGAGGGCGGCAGCGGGTGTGGGATCAAGCGGCGGAAGTGGGGTGCGGCGGCGCCGGACGGGAGGCGGCGTCCATCGCGGGGACCGGATTGGGACGAGGGAGAAGGACGACCGAGAGTCTTTTTTAGGGATTTTGACCCTTTTCCTGACGTTGGGCCCATCCGCTTTTGTTTTGAGGGGTCGGGCCCATCGGCCTCGGGCCCTTCAGAAATATCCTGGGCCGTCACTAAGGCCTCATTCGAGGATTTTCGTACGAAAACCATAGGAACAAGGATTTCAGAGTATAGTAACTGTGTGCAACGCACGTCTTAACTAAAATACATATGAAATATAATAACTCTATCACTATCACTATTTAACCATGGTACGTACATGTTTTTTTTTTGCGAGTGAGTACGTAGATGTTTGTCTTGTATCAAAGACATCACTATCACTATTTGTCCTACTAGCAAATATGCCCGTGCGTTGCACCGGGAAAAAAAACTTCCGCCATCAGCATTTCCTTAGCATGTTTCTCTATCTCGACCCTCGACGCCTACGCCCTACATTAATTGAGTATTTCTTTCGTTGGCCATTACAGGCACCCAATCCTACTTTAATTTTACACCATGCATAATTAGCCCATCACATATTGTAGAGGTTATTTACGGAGGCACGTCAATCAACCAATATCTATTTGGGTCTCCCCCTTAGGGATAAATAGAAGCCACACCTCACTATGTCTTTATTGGTTTCTAAGACAGCTTATTGGTTCGAAAGAACAAACATATATAAACTGACATAATTGTGTGTAAGAGAGTGAAGTGGGATTATTGAATTGGTGAGTGAACGTGAAAGATTGATTATAGAATGGCTACACCGCTGGGACCTTGGGCCGGAGAAAGCAGCTCAACTGGAGTTGTGCAACTTGGATGGGCCGACCTGGTCTCCATCCATCCATGAATCACATATATTTCGTCTCTCTCTCTTACTATGTACAGAACAGTTGCCTGGTGGCGTGGCTAAGTCAGTGACGTGCGGAAAAGTTGAAGAAACAATCCCATGCGTGTAACCGGAGAATTAATTTTGTAATTCAAAATATGTTATACAACAACACCAACTGCCACTTTCAATCAGAAAAAATAAACAAAAGAACAAACTTAATTTTACAATTCAAAACATGTTGTGTTAGCAATTGACCAACCTACTATCGATTGCCTCGGTGATGTTCCTGTAGTCGAGGTCCACCAACTTGCCACAGACCTAGGTCATCAGACTGGGCATCTTGCCATTCCGCCAGCGACACCGCCTATATCTTGAGAAAAACACATTAATTAATATTTAACCAAAATGAATAGAAATTTTTTACCTACATGCACATGTTTGATAACTGGATATTTTGTTCCGTTTCAAAAAAAATAACTGGATATTTTGTGATACATCAATGTTCAATACAACCAGAAGAAATCTAGTCATGTTTAACATAAATTTTGTTTCATAATTCAGAGCATGAAACTTGAGATTTAATTACACACATATGAAGAAGTTGTGACCATTTATTCTGCGAAAAAGGATGTGTTATGTAGGACTGAGGATGCAACTTCAGTTACAGGGTCTTCGTTTTCATATCACTTTGGCGAATAACAAATTGACACTGCACATAGAAAAGTAAACGAAATGAAGAGAAGCATGTACCGTTTTTTATGAGAAAAAAGGTGTAAGATAGGGGTACCTCATTTCACGCTTGTACTTGCACGCACCTCATAGCCATCTCTTTCAACTGAACATTATCTGGCATCTTAGGAAAAAACATTCCATTGTATTTGTAGGAGTTAATGGCACCTGTTTAGTCAGCCTGATAAAAGTGAAGCAAGTCGTTGTCCACATGTGTAGCATCCAAGTTACTTACCAGAACATGCAAAACTGAACATCCTATACACCGCTCCCAGCTGCACATTGCCAGAGAAATATATGTGAAAATCATTTAGATGACCAGGCAGATAAACTGAAGTGAATACAAAACGGAAATCATGTACACATGGCCTAAGAACACGGGGACATCCCATTAATAGTACACTGAATTTTGTCAAGAAAAAGCATAATAGATTGCTAGTTTGCTACATAATGAGAAAAAACATAATAAAACAAAATGATTGGACAGCTTTCATGGATGTACTATTTACCTCAGGCAGTCAGGCATCAATCCAAAGATAGCTAGGTGCTGTCCCCCATGACTGACCGCCATCATAGACTGACAGCAGAGGAACAGTCACGGCCGCACGGCCGCGACTGCACAATGGAAGTTGAGGCCGGCCAGGACTGGACGCCGACCAAGTTGAGCGCCCTCAAACACGCCAACCCCAAATCAAACCAGCAAGCATCGAGCCCAAAATAAACAACGCGAGATTTGGATGTTATGTACCCCTGGAGGACGTGCGCGTGGTCCAGGTCGCCCCCTCCTGGATTTAGGAGGGCCTGGATTTTTAGAATACCTGCACCCGGCCCTGGTATCCTGCTTGTCTAATATTGCTTTAAGATCTGTGCAACACAACTAACTTTCCATATGAAATTTTCTCTTTTTTGTTTCTCTCACATAAAAGATGTCTTGAAGTTCAAACCTTTGCAGCGTGGCAAAGCTTTCCATCTAGAATCTAGGATAAATCTTTCAGAATTTTTTGTCAAACATAAATATACAAAAAATGATTTTTTTAGATTAAAACATGTTTTGCCACGCTGCAAAGGTTTGAACTTCAAAACATGTTTTATGTAAGAGAAACAAAAAAGAGAAATCGATTTGCACGAATCACGATGCGAAGAATGGATGGCTAGATAGAGAGGGCCTGGGTGCAGGTGTTATTTTCCTTTAAGGAGGCGAGCTGCCGCCACCCTAAGGCTGCAGCGGAGTCCGGCCGCCGCTGCCGCCTCAGCCGAGCCGTCCGCTTCTTGAAATCGTTGTTCACTGCTGTTGCGGATTAGAAAACATGGCCAGGGATATGGAGTTTAACTCCAACCCTCCCCACCTATCCCATGTCCCAACGTGACCAGGGGCAGCGCGACTGGACGGGAGTGGAGCAGGGAGGAGTCGCTGGGGCATGTGGGCGGGAGGAGGCGAGCGGCGCGTTGCCGGGAGGAGGAAAGCGACGCGCGGCTGGGGGCGGCGCACATCGCCGGCCGCATAGCCGCGAGGAGGCGCGGGGCGGAGCCATTGGCGGGGAGCAGCTCGTGGCGTGGAGTCGGAGCAGGAAGACGATGGGATAGGTGGGGAGGGTTGGGTCTTCTATTTCTTCCGTCTGTTGCGAAACGTTTTTTTCTTTACTGACCGAGGACTGCGGCTTAAATACTAAACAACACAGGGTCTTTTTAGCAAAAGCGCGACGACGGTGAGCAGCCGGGCAGAAGCACTAATCGCTTTATTATTAGGGAAAGAGGAAAGATATCACAGACATAACTTCATAGCATGTTCTGTCTAAGATTTGTCATCATTGTATCCAATTTTAACTAAATATGAGTTATATTATTTCTAATCAAAAAATATATCAAGCTTATTTCCTTCTATTTGGTTCCTATGAATGGGTCATTACAGTAGCCACTGAAAAATAAATAAAAATTGATATGCAAGTGTGTGTATAGAGGTAATGGAAATAAGTGGTTTCCAACTAAGCCGATCCAATGACATAATTTTGAAGGAAATATGCCCTAGAGGCAATAATAAAATTGTTATTTATATTTCCTTATATCATGATAAATTTTTATTATTCATGCTAGAATTGTATTAACCTGAAACTTAGTACATGTATGAATACATAGACCAAAAAAGTGTCCCTAGTATGTGGGAAGTTTAGAAAAGATGCAAGAAATGGTGCAGTGAGATCACACACCTTCTAAGTGACGACAATGCTACATGCTGCTTTGTCTTTTGTTATTTAATATATTTTTATATGTTCAGTTTTCTAGGTCAGAGATAATAAAAATTGACGGTTTCGGATGATGCTTTGAAAATGTTGATTGAGAAAGTCACGGATGTAACTATGAGCGACGGGACTCAAAAGTCATCCAGTTTTACACGATGAGATGCATTCAAATAATTATTCTTCCTTGTATATATGTTGCACATGATAATACTTTTTTGCGGGGTATGAGAGAGATGGAGATAGATTACGTTGATGTTCAAAAAGAATCCTTCGACAAGGGCCGGGTCAATTTCATTGGAATGAGCCAAAACTACACCGAGTTTTATACAACAACGTAATCTATCTCCATTGCCAAAAAATAAAAAGCCCGTGGCAACGCACGGGCATTCTACTAGGGTCATCACGAGGTCAGAAATTTTGCGAGAAGGAAACTATCCAGACGTTGGCAACATTGTTTGATAGCTGGCCTGGGATGAACAATGACATCTCATCGTGCAACATGGTAAGTAAAGTATTTTGTCTATTGTTATCATGGTTTATTGTTGTTTCTATAGCTCCACTTGTAGATTTATATTCCCTATGCATCCATCGGCCGATACATCTTGTACGTCATTGACAAAGAGGCACGTCGTCTATATATTATGGACCCTATTCAAACATCACAATTGTCAGAGGATAAAAATTTGACGCATGCACTGAAATTAAAAAGTTTTGCAAGGGATTTCAAAGAAGCACTCGAAATAAAGCTGCCTGGTTGGAATTCCGATATATCTAAATGGCAACGTTTATTTTCGTTTGGTATTCCAACGAGTATAGCCGGGTAATGAATTCATAATAAATATATTTATTTTTGTTATCACTATATTCTTTATATTATTAATTTAAAAAATTACAGGAATGTGTCTGGCTATTTTGTTTTTCATTTTATGCTCTGGTGGAACGGTAAAGAATTGCTGAAGCCGGTTTGCTCGGTGAGTATTGTCCGTTACATATTTTAAGACCATCGGCGTGAAATTTTCATACTAACTATATATTGTTTGTGCAGGATGGGTATGAATTGAGAAAGCAGTTTTTATTATACTTGCTAAAACATCATGGAAATGAAGCTAAAGGCAACTTTCCTGATATTATAAAAGAATTTCTTAAGCGCATCATCTAGATATTTATAGTTTTGTAATAGATGTTTAGTTGGAACATCGCTTAGTTTGGTACATGGACATGTTGTTAATCTTTCTTTTTTTATCAATTTACATTGCAAAAATGGACTTCAACTATTCAATAATTGCGTTTGTATTATATTGTTTGTACGTGTGAAATTTAACATGTAACTCTTGCAAACTATTTCAAGAGCCCGTTGCAACGCACGGGCACTCTACTAGTATAAGATAGTTTCAAAGGTGATTGTAAACCGGTTGAAGCTGGTACTATCATATATTACATCAGCAGAACATTCCACGTTTGACCCCGGTGAAAGGATCGAGAAGAGGTGTCTAGAGGGGGGTGAATAGACTCTTAGCAAGAAAAGTTGCAGTTCTTAAAATCTTTAAGTTGAAGTGGAGTTTTAGCACAAGTTCAAACATTCACAATACATATCAAGCAAGCATGATAAGAGTATATGAGTAGCGAAAAGTAAAGCATGCAAATTGCAAGAATGTAAAGGGATGGGATTGGAGTGTGCAAACGCAATTGGAGACACGGAGATTTTTATCCGTGGTTCCGATAGGTGGTGCTATCGTACATCCATGTTGATGGAGACTTCAACCCACGAAGGGTAACGGTTGCGCGAGTCCACGGAGGGCTCCACCCACGAAGGGTCCACGAAGAAGCAACCTTGTCTATCCCACCATGACCATCGCCCACGAAGGACTTGCCTCACTAGGGTAGATCTTCACGAAGTAGGCGATCTCCTTGCCCGTACAAACTCCTTGGTTCAACTCCACAATCTTGACGGAGATTCCCAAGTGACACCTAACCAATCTAGGAGAGACCACTCTCCAAAAGGTAATAGATGGTGTGTTGATGATGAACTCCTTGCTCTTGTGCTTCAAATGATAGTCTCCCCAACACTCAACTCTCTCTCATAGGATTGGATTTGGTAGAAAGATGATTTGAGTGGAAAGCAACTTGGGAAGGCTAGAGATCAAGATTTATGTTGTTGGAATGGAATATCTTGACCTCAACACAAGTGTAGGTGATTCTCTCTCAGAAAATGTATGTTGGAAGTGTAGGCATGTTCTGATGGCTCTCTCAACGAATGAAGAGTGGGTGGAGGGGTATATATAGCCTCCACACAAAATCTAACCGTTACACACAAATCACCAAACTCGGTGGGACCGAATTATAAAACTCGGTCGGACCGATTTGGTTCATAATGTGACCGTTAGGCATTTTGGTGGGACCGACATGATCAACTCGGTGGGACCGATGTGCTAGGGTTAGGGTAAAGCCTTATCTCGGTTGGACCGATTACACAAACTCGGTGGGACCGATTTGGGTAATAAGCAAAACAGAGAGTTGGCCAAGCAAACTCGGTGGGACCGATTTCATATTTCGATGAGACCGAAATTAATGCAATAGGCAACAGAGAGTTTGCAAGCCCATCTCGGTGAGACCGAGATCCCATCGGTGAGACCGAATTGATTAGGGTTTGTGGCAGTGGCTATGTCAAGTGAACTCGGTGGCGCCGGAGAGAAAGTTTCGGTGGGGCCAAGTTTGACTTTTGGTTTGGGACATATGTGGATATGAGAAAGTGGTTGAGGGCTTTGGAGCATATCACTAAGCACTTTGAGCAAGCAAGCCATTAAGCAACACCTCATCCATTTTTAATAGTATTGGCTTTCCTATGGAATCAACGTGATCTTGGATCACTAAAATAGAAAATGTAGAGTCCTGAGCTTTGAGCTTGAGCCAATCCTTTGTCCTTATCATCTTGAAAGGGGTTCCACATCCTCTAGTCCATGCCACTCCATTGTTGAACTTATCTGAAACATACTAGATGAAAACATTAGTCCAACAAGAGATATGTTGACATTAATTTACCAAAATCACCCAGGGAGCACTTGTGCTTTCAATCTCCCCCTTTTTGGTAATTGATGACAACATACATCAAAGCTTTAGATAAAGATAACAAGTAAAGCTTTGGAAGGACATGTAACATGCATAGGCTCCCCCTATATGTATGCACTCATGTAAATATGGAATATAGGAGCATGTGAATGCATAAGCATGACATTGCAAGCAATGAGTTACATGTATCTTGGCTATATGCATTAGAGCAAATGGTGTGAGTATAGGAAATGTACCTTCATGCTCATGAGTCCTCCTTGCAAACAATATGTACATCAGCAAGAAATCCTCATGCACATGAGTGTGATGCATATACTTACCTTGTGGTCTTGAGCTGGATTTGAAAGAGATGAACCTGAGTAAACAAGGTTAGATAACACAAAAACATCTACTAAGCAAAGTATGAACAACAAACCACAAGAGTACCAAGATTGGGATGACATGTAGAGTGTGAGTACTGGGTACTCTATTGGATATAGACATGTCCCCAAAAGGTAAAGATATGCAATGAATTCGAAGATTTTCTTCCCTTAGAAGTCTTGCTCCCCCTAAATCTTGTATGGGATACTGGGAGAAGATAGGGAACAGAAAATCAGAGCAAAGAGAATTAGAGCAAACAAAATAAGCAAACATGAACATATCTTTCCCCTCTAAAGACATGTGACATCTCTCCTCTTTGAATACCAAGCATCTAGGGCTTTTATGTGATTTCTCTCTTCCTTCCTATTTCAAGTAGTCTCTCTTCCCCCTTTTGAAGAATTAAGCTTTGATGTGATCTCTCTCACCCCCTTTGGCATCAATTTCCAAGAAGGGTCTTCTTGAGTGTGAGTCAAAATAGGTTTGGTCCTTGAGTCACAGAGCAAAGCAGCATATAGAGTGTGATGCTGGTAAAGGACAGGGATCATCGAGTGGAGCTGGAACAAAAATGCAGGAATAAGTGGCAAATTGTCTTTTCTGCGTAGAAATCGGTGACACCGAGTTGTTTACTTCGGTAGCACTGAATGGTGTCGGTTTGACCAAAAATGGCAGACCGGTGGGACCGAGTTCAACACAGAGAGAACACTTGTCACCTCAGCTCACTAGGCAAATAAGATCTCACAAAGATTTGCAAGGAATTAACAGAAGGATTTGCAAGGAATTGGATGCACGGAATGCAGAACAAAATAGAGAAAAGAAAATCTAGATGAAGTTTTTTTTAAAGGAAAGGGAATAAATATGAAAAGGGCAAAATGCAAAAACTCAAAAAACACTAAAGAACTTCATCTAGAATTGGGCAGTGACAAAGTCACCTATGTTAGAGTATATTGACTAAGGAGTCAAGTGAGAACACTTGATCATAAGTCATACTCATCATTTAAGCTCAAAATGGGGTTACCATTCTTCGTTTAAGCATTTGATGTATTCTCATCTTCTTGAGTTGCTTTGACCCATATCTTGGGGTAAAGCTTCTCTAAGATGGAATAACATACCTTGGGTGGTGGTGTTGATCTTGATCATGTAGTTGAACTTGTGTGGGTTTCTCAAGGTTGATGTAGCTCATCAAGAGTTGGGAGCATCACTTGGAAGTGAGTTCATCTACCTACATGGGTTAGTTTTGCAAGGAAGAGCACATGTGTATCCAAAATGACAATTATGAAATTTGATACCAAATGAAATTTGATATATATAATTTGTCAAAGGATATGTTGAAGGATTTCATGCTTCCTTGTCTTCAACCACCATTTTGTAGAGACTTGGTGATGTAGAGATTGCTCAAGATGTGAGTGAGTTGCAATCTCATAGATTTAGATTCATCCAAGTACCTACAAGGGTTAGATAACATGCAAGGGTACAAATATATCCAAGATATATGAATATCATCATAAGAGAAATATCAAGGATTAGTCATAGATTCATGCCTTGCATGTATCCAAATGGAGTTCCTACTCCAAGTTTGAAGCATCAATGATGTTAAATTCTCCTCTCAAATGGCAAAAGACTTTCTCATCAAGTGGTTTGGTGAATATATCCGCCAATTGCTTATCGGTACGAACATGCTTAAGGTCAATGTCCCCTTTAGGAACGTGATCTCGAATGAAATGATGACGAACTTCAATATGCTTAGTTCAAGAATGTTGCACGGGGTTGTGAGCAATCTTAATAGCACTTTCATTGTCACAAAGCAATGGAACATGTTTCACATTGATCCCATAATCTTTAAGAGTTTGGGTCATCCAAAGTAATTGAGTACAACATGAACCGACGGCAATGTATTCCGCTTCGGCGGTGAATAAGGATACCGAGTTTTGTTTCTTGGAAGACCAAGACACAAGAGATCTACCAAGGAATTGACAAGTACCCGAAGTGGACTTTCTATCAACCTTGTCTCCGGCATAGTCCGAGTCGGAATAGCCAACAAGATCAAAAGAGGACCTCTTAGGATACCAAATGCCAAATTTGGTGTATGTATTAAGTATCTTACTATCCTTTTCACAGCCTTAAGATGACATTATTTGGCGGCCGCTTGATATCGTGCACACATGCACACACTTAGCATAATATCGGGACGAGAGGCACATAGATATAACAATGATCCAATCATAGAGCGATAAACCTTTTGATCAACCTGAAGGAAATATGCCCTAGAGGCAATAATAAAGTTATTATTTATTTCCTTATTTCATGATAAATGTTAATTATTCATGCTAGAATTGTATTAACCGGTAACTTGATACATGTGTGAATACATAGACAAACATAGTGTCACTAGTATGCCTCTACTTGACTAGCTCGTTAATCAAAGATGGTTGAGTTTCCTAGCCACAGACATGAGTTGTCATTTGATTAACGGGATCACATCATTAGGAGAATGATGTGATTGACTTGACCCATTCCGTTAGCTTAGCACTTGATCGTTTAGTATGTTGTTATTGCTTTCTTCATGACTTATACATGTTCCTATGACTATGAGATTATGCAACTCCCGTTTACCGGAGGAACACTTTGTGTGCTACCAAACGTCACAACGTAACTGGGTGATTATAAAGGTGCTCTACAGGTGTCTCCGAAGGTACTTGTTGGGTTGGCGTATTTTGAGATTAGGATTTGTCACTCCGGTTGCCGGAGAGGTATCTCTGGGCCCACTCAGTAATGCACATCACTATAAGCCTTGCAAGCATTGTAACTAATGAGTTAGTTGCGGGATGATGTATTACAGAACGAGTAAAGAGACTTGCCGGTAACGAGATTGAACTAGGTATTGAGATACCGACGATCGAATCTCGGGCAAGTAACATACCGATGACAAAGGGAACAACGAATGTTGTTATGCGGTTTGACCGATAAAGATCTTCGTAGAATATGTGGGAGCCAATATGAGCATCCAGGTTCCGCTATTGGTTATTGACCGGAGACGTGTCTCGGTCATGTCTACATTGTTCTCGAACCCGTAGGGTCCGCACGCTTAAAGTTCGATGACGGTTATATTATGAGTTTATGTGTTTTGATGTAACTAAGGTAGTTCGGAGTCCCGGATGAGATCGGGGACATGACGAGGAGTCTCGAAATGGTCGAGACGTAAAGATCGATATATTGAACGACTATATTCGGACATCGGAAAGGTTCCGAGTGATTCGGGTATTTTTTGGAGTACCGGAGAGTTACGGGAATTCGCCGGGGAGTATATGGGCCTTATTGGGCTTTAAGGGAAAGAGAGAGGAGAGGTTGGGCGCCCCCCAGGGCCTAGTCCGAATTGGACTAGGGGGAGGGGCTGCACCCCTCCTTCCTTCTCTTCTCTCTCCCCTTTCCTTGACTCCTACTCCTACTATTTGGAAGGGGGGAATTCTACTCCCGGTGGGAGTAGGACTCCTCCTAGGGCGCGCCATAGAGAGGGCCGGCCCTCCCCCTCCTCCACTCCTTTATATACGGGGAGGGGGGCACCCCTTGTAGACACAACAATTGATCATTGATCTCTTAGCTGTGTGCGGTGTCCCCCTCCACCAGAATCCACCTCGATAATATCCTAGCGGTGCTTAGGCGAAGCCCTGCGTCGGTAGAACATCATCATCGTCACCACGCCGTCGTGCTGGCGAAACTCTCCCTCAAAGCTCGGCTGGATCGGAGTTCGAGGGACGTCATCGAGCTGAACGTGTGCTGAACTCGGAGGTGTCGTGCGTTCGGTACTTGATCGGTCGGATCATGAAGACGTACGACTACATCAACCGCGTTGTGCTAACGCTTCCGCTTTCGGTCTACGAGGGTACGTGGACAACACTCTCCCCTCTCGTTGCTATGCATCACCATGATCCTGTGTGTGCGTAGGAAATTTTTTGAAATTACTACGTTCCCCAACAGTGGTATCAGAGCCTGGTTTTATGCGTAGATGTCATATGCACGAGTAGAACACAAGTGAGTTGTGGGCGATACAAGTCATACTGCTTACCAGCATGTCATACTTTGGTTAGGCGGTATTGTTGGATGAAGCGGCCCGGACCAACATTACGCATACGCTTACGCGAGACTGGTTTCTACCGACGTGCTTTTCACACAGGTGGCTGGCGGGTGTCAGTTTCTTCAACTTTAGTTGAACTGAGTGTGGCTACGCCCGGTCCTTGAGAAGGTTAAAACAACACCAACTTGACAAACTATCGTTGTGGTTTTGATGCGTAGGTAAGAACGGTTGTTGCTCAGCCCGTAGCAGCCACGTAAAACTTGCAACAACAAAGTAGAGGACGTCTAACTTGTTTTTGCAGGGCATGTTGTGATGTGATGTGGTCAAGGCATGATGCTAAATTTTATTGTATGAGATGATCATGTTTTGTAACCGAGTTATCGGCAACTGGCACGAGCCATATGGTTGTCGCTTTATTGTATGCAATGCAATCGCCCTGTAATGCTTTACTTTATCACTAAGCGGTAGCGATAGTCGTAGAAGCATAAGTTGGCGAGACGACAATGATGCTACGATGGAGATCAAGGTGTCGCGCCGGTGACGATGGTGATCATGACGGTGCTTCGAAGATGGAGATCACAAGCACAAGATGATGATGGCCATATCATATCACTTATATTGATTGCATGTGATGTTTATCTTTTATGCATCTTATCTTGCTTTGATTGACGGTAGCATTATAAGATGATCTCTCACTAAATTATCAAGGTATAAGTGTTCTCCCTGAGTATGCACCGTTGCGAAAGTTCTTCGTGCTGAGACACCACGTGATGATCGGGTGTGATAGGATCTACGTTCAAATACAACGGGTGCAAAACAGTTGCACACGCGGAATACTCAGGTTAAACTTGACGAGCCTAGCATATAACAGATATGGCCTCGGAACACTGAGACCGAAAGGTCGAGCGTGAATCATATAGTAGATATGATCAACATAGTGATGTTCACCATTGAAACTACTCCATCTCACGTGATGATCGGACATGGTTTAGTTGATTTGGATCACGTGATCACTTAGAGGATTAGAGGGATGTCTATCTAAGTGGGAGTTCTTAAGTAATATGATTAATTGAACTTTAATTTATCATGAACTTAGTCCTGGTAGTATTAGCATATCTATGTTGTAGATCAATAGCTCGCGTTTAGCTCCCCTGTTTTATTTTGATATGTTCCTAGAGAAAACTAAGTTGAAAGATGTTAGTAGCAATGATGCGGACTTGGTCCATGATCTGAGCATTAACCTCATTGCTGCACAGAAGTATTATGTCCTTGATGCACCGCTAGGTGACAGAACTATTGCAGGAGCAGATGCAGACGTTATGAATGTTTTGACAAAAGCTCGGTATGATGACTACTTGATAGTTTAGTGCACCATGATTTACGGCTTAGAACCGGGACTTCAAAAATGTTTTGAATGCCACGGAGGATATAAGATGTTCCAAGAGTTGAAATTGGTATTTCATACTCGTGCCCATATCGAGAGGTATGAGACCTTTGACAGTACTTTGCCAATAAGATGGAGGAGAATAGCTCAACCAGTGAGCATGTGCTCAGATTGTCTGAGTACTACAATTACTTGAATCAAGTGGGAGTTAATCTTCCAGATAAGATAGTAATTGACAAAGTTCTCTAGTCACTATCACCAAGTTAATAGAACTTCGTGATGAACTATAATATGCAAGGGATGACGAAAGTAATTCCCGAGCTCTTCGCAATGCTGAGATCGGCGAAGGTAGAAATCAAGAAAAGAGCATCAAGTGTTGATGGTTAACAAGATCACTAGTTTCAAGAAAAGGGCAAATGGAAAGAAGGGGAACTTCAAGAAGAACGGCAAGCAAGTTGCTGCTCAAGTGAAGAATCCCAAGTTTGGACCTAAGCCTGATACTGAGTGCTTCTACTGCAAAAAGGACTGGTCACTAGAAGCCGAACTACCCCAAATAATTGGCGGATAAGAAGGATGGCAAAGTGAACAAAAGTATATTTGATATACATGTTATTGATGTGTACTTTACTAGTGTTTATAGCAACCCCTCGGTACTTGATACTGGTTTAGTTGCTAAAGAGTAGTAACTCGAAACAGGAGCTGCATAATGAACAAAAACTAGTTAAGGATGAAGTGACGATGTGTATTGGAAGTGGTTCCAAGATTGATATGATCATCGCACACTCCCTATACTTTCGGGATTAGTGTTAAACCTAAATAAGTGTTATTTGGTGTTTGCGTTGAGCATGAATATGATTTGATCATGTTTATTTCAATACGGTTATTCATTTAAGTTAGAGAATAATTGTTGTTCTGTTTACATGAATAAAACCTTATATGGTTACACACCCAATGAAAATGGTTCATTGGATCTCGATCGTAGTGATACACATATTCATAATATTGAAGCCAAAAGATGCAAAGTTAATAATGATAGTGCAACTTATTTGTGGCACTGCGTTTAGGTCATATTGGTGTAAATCGCGTGAAGAAACTCCATGCCGATGGGCTTTTGGAATCACTTGATGCTTGCGAACCATGCCTTATGGGCAAGATGACTAAGACTCCATTCTCCGGAACAATGGAGCGAGCAACTGACTTATTGGAAATAATACATACTGATGTATGCGATCCGATGAGTGTTGAGGCTCGCGGCGGGTATCGTTATTTTCTGACCTTCACAGATGATTTGAACAGATATGGGTATATCTACTTGATGAAACATAAGTCTGAAACATTTGAAAAGTTCAAAGAATTTCAGAGTGAAGTGGAAAATCATCATGACAAGAAAATAAGGTTTCTACGATCTGATCGCGGAGACAAATATTTGAGTTACGAGTTTGGTCTTCAATTAAAACAATGTGGAATAGTTTCACAAATTCGTGCCACCTGGAACACCACAGCATAATGGTGTGTCCGAACGTCATAACCGTACTTTATTGGATATAGTGCAATCTATGATGTTTCTTACCGATTTACCACTATAGTTTTGGGGTTATGCATTAGAGACAGCTGCATTCACGTAAAAAGGGCACCAGCTAAATTCGTTTGAGACGACACCGTATGAAATGTGGTTTGGCAAGAAACCAAAGTTGTCGTTTCTTAAAGTTTGGGGTTGCGATGCTTATAAGAAAAAAAATCATCCTGATAAGCTCAAACCCAAATCGGAGAAATGTGTCTTCATAGGATACACAAAGGAGACAGTTGGGTACACCTTCTATCACAGATCCGAAGGCAAGATATTCGTTGCTAAGAATGGATCCTTTCTAGAGAAGGAGTTTCTCTCGAAAGAAGTGAGTGGGAGGAAAGTAGAACTTGATGAGGTAACTGTACCTGCTCCCTTATTGGAAAGTAGTTCATCACAGAAATCTGTTCCTGTTACTCCTACACCAACTAGTGAGGAAGCTAATGATGATGATCATGTAACTTCAGATCAAGTTACTACCGAACCTCGTAGGTCAACCAGAGTGAGATCCACACCAGAGTGGTACGGTAATCCTATTCTGGAGGTCATGTTACTTGACCATGACGAACCTACGAACTATGAGGAAGCGATGATGAGCCCAGATTCCGCGAATTGGTTTGAGGCCATGAAATCTGAGATGGGATCCATGTATGAGAACAAAGTATGGACTTTGATTGACTTGCCCAAATGATCGGCAAGCCATTAAGATTAAATGGATCTTCAAGAGGAAGACGGACGCTGATAGTAGTGTTACTATCTACAAAGCTATAATTGTCGCAAAAGGTTTTCGACAAGTTCAAGGTGTTGACTACGATGAGAGTTTCTCACTCGTATCTATTCTTAAGTCCGTCCGAATCATGTTAGCAATTGCCGCATTTTATGAAATCTGGCAAATGGATAAACAAAACTGCATTCCTTAATGGATTTATTAAAGAAGAGTTGTATATGATGCAACCAGAAGGTTTTGTCGATCCTAAAGGTGTTAACAAAATGTGCAAGCTCCAACGATCCATCTATGGACTGGTGCAAGCATCTCGGAGTTGGAATATATGCTTTGATGAGTTGATCAAAGCATATAGTTTTATACAGACTTGTGGTGAAGCCTGTATTTACAAGAAAGTGAGTGGGAGCACTACAACATTTCTGATAAGTATATGTGAATGACATATTGTTGATCGGAAATAATGTAGAATTATTCTGCAAATCATAAAGGAGTGTTTGAAAGGAGTTTTTCAAAGAAAGACCTCGGTGAAGCTGCTTACATATTGAGCATCGAGATCTATAGAGATAGATCAAAACGCTTGATAAGTTTTTTCAATGAGTACATACCTTGACAAGATTTTGAAGTAGTTCAAAATGGAACAGTCAAAGAAAGAGTTCTTGCCTGTGTTACAAGGTGTGAAATTGAGTAAGACTCAAAGCCCAACCACGGCAGAAGATAGAAAGAGAATGAAAGTCATTCCCTATGCCTCAGCCATAGGTTCTATAAAGTATGCCATGCTATGTACCAGATCTATTGTATACCCTACACTGATTTTGGCAAGGGAGTACAATAGTGATCTAGGAGTAGATCACTGGACAGCGGTAAAAATTATCCTTAGTGGAATAAGGATATGTTTCTCGATTATGGAGGTGACAAAAGGTTCGTCGTAAAAGGGTTACGTCGATACAAGTTTTGGCACTGATCCAGATGACTCTAAGTCTCAATCTGGATACATATTGGAAGTGGGAGCAATTAGCTAGAGTAGCACCGTGTAGAGTATTGTAGACATAGAATATTTGCAAAATACATATGGTTGTGAATGTGGCAGACCCGTTGACTAAACTTCTCTCACAAGCAAAACATGATCACACCTTAGTACTCTTTGGGTGTTAATCACATGGCGATGTGAACTAGATTATTGACTCTAGTAAACCCTTTGGGTGTTGGTCACATGACGATGTGAACTATGGGTGTTAATCACATGGTGATGCGAACTATTGATGTTAAATCACATGGCGATGTGAACTAGATTATTGACTCTAGTGCAAGTGGGAGACTGAAGGAAATATGCCCTAGAGGCAATAATAAAGTTATTATTTATTTCCTTATTTCATGATAAATGTTTATTATTCATGCTAGAATTGTATTAACCGGAAACTTGATACATGTGTGAATACATAGACAAACATAGTGTCACTAGTATGCCTCTACTTGACTAGCTCGTTAATCAAAGATGGTTGAGTTTCCTAGCCATAGACATGAGTTGTCATTTGATTAACGGGATCACATCATTAGGAGAATGATGTGATTGACTTGACCCATTCCGTTAGCTTAGCACTTGATCGTTTAGTATATTGCTATTGTTTTCTTCATGACTTATACATGTTCCTATGACTATGAGATTATGCAACTCCCGTTTACCGGAGGAACACTTTGTGTGCTACCAAACGTCACAACGTAACTGGGTGATTATAAAGGTGCTCTACAGGTGTCTCCGAAGGTACTTGTTGGGTTGGCGTATTTCGAGATTAGGATTTGTCACTCCGGTTGTCGGAGAGGTGTCTCTGGGCCCACTCAGTAATGCACATCACTATAAGCCTTGCAAGCATTGTAACTAATGAGTTAGTTGCGGGATGATGTATTACGGAACGAGTAAAGAGACTTGCCGGTAACGAGATTGAACTAGGTATTGAGATACCGATGATTGAATCTCGGGCAAGTAACATACCGATGACAAAGGGAACAACGTATGTTGTTATGCGGTTTGACCGATAAAGATCTTCATAGAATATGTGGGAGCCAATATGAGCATCCAGGTTACGCTATTGGTTATTGACCGGAGACGTGTCTCGGTCATGTCTACATTGTTCTCGAACCCGTAGTGTAGCGACCCGACCCGAAATCGGTCAAGTCTCTGTGTAGCTGTACCACCCCAAGATCATGCTGGCACACACAGTACATTGATGCAAAGATTCAAAGTTCATTCACACCTGAATTTATTACACGATTCTCATATCGAGTCTTTATTATGAGATAATAAATTCGGCCGAAGGCCAACTCATGAGAAATAAACTAAATAAAGCTGCGGAAGCGTAGACGAATAGCGAGTCCATCCGACTCCATAGGGCAATCGCCAAGCGTGGATCGTAGCCTCACTCCTGATCGGAAAACTCCTCTGCAACATAAGACGTTGCAGCCGTGTAGGTCAGCATTTTGAATATGCCGGCAAGTCATGAAGAGAGAACAACATTAAAATTACTAATACTATATGCAATTTGGCTGTGGGGCTCTAAGTTTCATTGTTTTGCGAAAAAGCCAGTTTTTCCCTACAACAAGGACTAGTGTGCAATTACTACAAATTTTTGGTATTTATTGAGATGGTTCCGCCAACCAATGTCTCATTCCCAAATATTAAATAACCCCTCAATTAATTTATTAAGTTCAGTGTTGAGATTTCCGAAATACTCCAATCCCAGAGGCTCATTTGTCCGTAACCGGGGACACGGCTAATCGATTAGGTTGTTACTCTGCAGAGGTTTGTGCACTTTACCCGCAAGAATCGTTCCCTCCTTTAAGTCTTCGCACTGCCTGGTGTTTGAAGACGGGACGAACGAAACAGGGTCTTCCGTAGAGTTTCTCTGGGCCACTGCCGGTGCCCATCCAATCCTACCGTTCTTCTACATCTCGTAGCACCGTCCGGCCAGAGTCACGCCTAGGGTCGACCAAGCCAGAGCCCATAATGGCTTGCGGCTGCACAGGTAAGCTTCCGGTCAATGGGGTATCCATCCGTCTCTTCGTGGCTGGGTGAAGCTTTCCGCAAGATGTCATGGCGCTTCTCCATGCATCCCGGCCATCCGCTGGTTTCTCCAGGGTGCCCGTCAACCGTCCTCCACCCAGTAGTGAATTTTGAAGTCCATCTTGAGCTTGATGTCATGGGGTTGTCATCATCTTGACTCTCGCATCTCCCTTATGAATCACTCAACCAACCCCGTCTACGAAGCATAGCAAATAAACTACATCGTCCCGGGCATCGGTAACAAGGGAGAAGGGTTCATCCTACCTCATGATACTACTCAAGAACATAACTTAACAAAATTCTCCTACTGCATGCATGGTGGGGAGGTATAACTCTAATGCAATAAAATCATAGGTATTGTAAAAACATGATCAAATGACTTGCCTGGCTGACGGTCTTCGAAAGCTAGCGACTCGTAATAGCAGGCTTCGCACTCCGGGAATTCTACCGAGTCAAACAATAGCACAAATAAGTATAGCACAATATAACATAACAGCAAGTTGAAGTAAAACACCTAAGCACTCAAACCAAAACCAAAGAAAAACTCGGAGAAAGCAAATCAAGGTTTTCATCATATCAAGCAACAACTAAGAAATAGTTTTACACAACTAAAACTTTTCTTACCAGAACCTAAGCATTGGTTTTGCTAACTAACAGAAGGGAAAACATCATACAAACTAGTAGCAAAAAGAATCACATCAAAAGCTATTATAGAACTCCTATTATGCCTAAAACAATCCTAGCAAAGAAAATAAAATAAAAATTTTTATTCTACTGTAAATAAAAGTTCCTCCTCTGTAGCTACAGAAACTAATCTAAAATAAACTATAACATAATAAAAATAAAATTATTTACTAACAAGAACAGTAGGAAAACAGTAGCTAGCTAAATAAACAAGAAAAACTTGATTTCGACATAAAACTAATTGTTTATTAAATCTAAAATACCCAAACAAGTTCCTACTGCTAGGCATGGTCAAAACTAAGCAGTAGCAAAAAGAATCACTAAAAAATAATAATCCTAACTCAATTTATGGCAGAAAAACTAATCTGTCTAAATCTAATATAAAACTATTTCTAATAATTTAAACATGGCTAAACATATTTTCTACAGAAACTACAACAAATTCACAAACTAAAAAAAAGAATCAACTAAAAATATTGAAAAACCTAAGAGAAACAGATCTTACAAGATTGGAACTTTTCTGTTTTTAAAACAGAACGTAAATAACAGAAAAAAACTAATGGGCGCTATTGGGCTCGGGGTGGTGCGATCTGAAACTAAACCGCGCCCGGTCGGAAATTAACAAAACCTGCACGGCTAATAACTAAACCGACCGATTCGATCTAATCAAATAAACCGTAAACTAAACCGGAGAAAAAACCGAACTACTAAAAATAAACCTAACCCTTCGCTACGATCTAATCTACGGCGTACATGCGAGATCTAACGGTGGAGGGGAGTCCGGTGGCTTACAGCGGCGGTCGACGGCGAGGTGGGCTCGGGCGTTGGTGGTGGGGGTGCTCCGGTGGTCCGGGGTGGCGGCGAAGTCGTCGGGCGGGTGCGGCAGCTCGAGGGGAGGTCGGGGATGGAGTCAGTGGAGCTCGGGGGCGGCGAAGATGATCGGGATGACGGAGACAACGCCCTGGTAAGCTGCAACTCCGGCGAGGGGCGAACGAGCTCGGGGACGATCCTGTGATGGGAGAAGGAGGTCGAAACCATGTCAAAACGATGCGCAACATCGGGGGAAGCTCATAGGTGGAAGAGGAAGTCGTGTTGTTGCCCATCGGCGGTGGAGGCGGCGATGAACTGAGGCGGCTGCGGCGAGATCCAAAGGAGGAGGGCGTGAGCTGTGGTGCAAGTTGAGGTAGGGTTTTTGGGGGGTTCGGAAGAGGAGATGCGTAGGTATTTATAGGACACACTTTCGTGGAGGAGGGGCAGCTCGGGTTAGGGTTTTGGGAGCGCGGACGTCGAGGGCTGGCGAGATTCTGGAGCTGGTTGTTGCGGGAGGAAGGAGATGAGGTGGGGTCGGGGTGTCGGCGAGAGAGGGAGTGGAGGGTTCGGTCCGGCGACCGATCGGAACGGGGTCTGCGCGTGTGGCGCGCTGGGCTGGAGGCCTTGGCGCTAGGCTCCGGCCTCGGTGCTGGTGGGCTGCGACCTCGGCGACTGGGCCTGCTGGCCTGGCGCCTGGCGCGCGGGGGTTTTCCCTTTTTTTACCACAGAGAGAGAAAACTAATTATAGATAAACCTATATTATTTTTATATAGGACATATATATATCAAAATTCTCAGGGGAATTAGTCCTACAACGTGGAAATTATTCCAGGGGCAAATCTCAAACTAAAAAAACAATTTTTGGAAATCCCAAATAAAATTCAAATTTGAATTCAAACTTTTTGGCAATACTTTTCTTCTGACATTTTTGGAGTGTCATGTTAGCTCCTCTCATAACTTTGATCATGTATTTGTCAGGGATATTTGAAATAAATTTCAATGCCAAATCAAGTTCAAATTCACAACAAAAACTCAACTGCCTCTGAAATTTTCAAATGCCACTCAATTTCAATCAAAATGCATAGATGCTTAGCTAATAATTGTAAAACATTCCAAATTGAAAATTTGGGATGTTACAAACCTACCCACCTTAAGATGAATCTCGCCCTCGAGATTCGGGTTGGCTAGCAAATAGGTGCAGGTTGTCTCGGCAGAGGTCTTCTTCTCGCTCCCAGGTGGCTTCCTCCTCGGAATGATGACTCCACAGAATCTTGCAAAACTTGATGGTCTTGCTGCGGGTGACTCTGTTCGCAGTCTCGAGAATTCGGACGGGTTTCTCCTCATAAGTCAGATCACTGTCGTGCTGTATGGCCTCTAGGGGCACTGTGTCTCTCAATGGAATATCGGCCATCTCGGCATGGCATTTCTTCAGCTGAGAAACATGGAAGACATCATGAACTCCTGACAATCCTTCTGGCAATTCCAGCTTGTATGCAACTTCTCCTCTGCGTTCGAGGATTTTGTAGGGGCCAATGAACGTGGGTGCCAACTTTCCTTTAACACCAAACCTCTTGATTCCACGAAGTGGGGACACACGAAGATATGCTCGGTCTCCAACTTCATACGTTATCTCCTTGCGTTTACTATCGGCATAACTCTTCTATCTCGACTGGGCTATCTTGAGTCTATCTCGAATCAGCTTGACCTTCTCTTCGGAGTCTCTGATAAGATCGGGACCAAAAAGTTTTCGGTCTCCAACACCATCCCACAGCAATGGTGTTCTACACCTCCTTCCGTATAGAGCGTCGAAAGGGGCCATCTTCAGACTGGTCTGATAGCTGTTGTTGTACGAGAACTCTGCATATGGCAAGTTGTCATCCCAACTAGACCCATAGTCTAGCGCACAGGCTCTCAACATGTCCTCCAAAATCTGGTTGACTCTCTCGGTCTGTCCATCTGTCTGCGGATGAAAAGCTGTACTGAACTCCAGCCTCGTACCCAAAGTTTCATGCAACTGATTCCAAAACTTTGAGGTAAATTGTGTTCCTCTATCTGACACGATACTCCTCGGAACTCCATGCAGACATACGATCCTGGTCATGTATATCTTGGCTAACTTAGCGCTGGTATATGTGGTCTTCACGGGAATGAAATGAGCTACCTTGGTCAAGCGATCAACCACTACCCAGATAGAATCATAACCTGAACGGGTCCTCGGTAATCCTGTGATAAAATCCATTCCAAGTTTTTCCCATTTCCACTCGGGTATCGGCAAAGGTTGAAGTAACCCTGCCGGCTTCTGATGTTCCGCCTTTACTCGCTGACAAACATCGCATACTGCTACGTACTCGGCAATATCCTTCTTCATACCTGTCCACCAGAAACTTTCCTTCAAATCCAGATACATCTTGGTGTTGCCTGGGTGAATCGAGTACGGTGAATCATGGGCCTCCTGAAGAATTAACTTCCTGACCTCTGGGTCATTAGGCACATAGATGCGATCCTCAAACCATAAAGTTCCGTGCTCATCTTCACGAAAACCTTTAGCCTTTCCGTTACTCATCTTTTCCTTTATCTCTGCAATTCCCTTGTCTGTCTTCTGGGCTTCACGGATTCTTTCGGTCAGAGTGGACTGTATATCCAAGGTGGCGACAAATCCTCTCGGTACTATCTCCAGTCGGAGCTCTCTGAGATCGTCGGCTAATTCCTGAGGTAATCCTCCAGCTATGAGGGTGTTCACATAACTTTTACGGCTCAAGGCATCTGCTACAACATTTGCCTTCCCTGGGTGATAATGCAATCTCATGTCATAGTCCTTGATCAATTAAAGCCATCTCCTCTGCCTGAGGTTCAATTCCTTCTGTGTGAAAATATACTTTAGGCTCTTATGATCCGTGTAAACATCACAACTGTTTCCGACAAGGAAATGTCTCCAGGTCTTGAGTGCGTGCACTACGGCTGCTAACTCCAAATCGTGTGTGGCATAATTCATCTCGTGAGGTCGTAGCTGTCTGGAGGTATAAGCTACAACTTTTCCTTCCTGCATGAGCACTCCTCCGAGTCCTTGACGAGAAGCATCACAATATACCTGGTAATCCTTGTGTATGTCCGGCAAAATTAGCACCGGGGCGGTAACCAAACGTTTCTTCAGCTCCTGAAAACTGGCTTCACAATCCTCGGTCCAAATGTACTTGGCTTCCTTCTTCAACAGCTCAGTCATGGGCTTGGCAATCTTGGAGAAATTCTCAATAAACCTCCGATAATATCCTGCGAGTCCGAGAAAACTGCGGATCTCCTTGACTGAGGTGGGGGACTGCCAGTTGGTGACCGATTCGACCTTGGTGGGGTCGACTGCTATTCCTTCTCCTGAAATAACATGTCCGAGGAATCCGACTTCCTTCAGCCAAAATTCACATTTGCTGAACTTGGCATATAACTGATGTTCCCGGAGTTTCTCCAGAACTAGACGCAGATGTTCCTTATGCTCTTCCTCGCTCTTGGAGAAAACCAATATGTCATCGATGAACACCACGACAAACTTGTCCAGATATTCCATAAATACCTTGTTCATCATGCTCATGAAATACGCAGGGGCATTAGTCAATCCGAATGACATGACGGTATACTCATATAAACCATACCTGGTGGTGAAAGCTGTTTTGGGTATATCCTGTTCACGAATCTTCAGCTGATGATACCCTGATCGAAGATCGATCTTGGAGAATACCTTGGCTCCAACTAGTTGATCAAATAAATCATTAATCATCGGCAGAGGGTACTTGTTCTTGATGGTCACATCGTTCAATGAACGATAATCCACAACCATTCTCAGGGTTCCATCCTTCTTCTCTACCAAAAGAACTGGGGCTCCCCAAGGTGACGAGCTTGGCCGAATATATCCCTTCTCCAATAGCTCCTTAATTTGCTTCTTGATCTCTTCCAAATCATTCGGGGGCATCCGATAGGGTCTCTTGGATATTGGGGCTGTGCCGGGCAATAACTCAATCAAAAACTCAATGTCTCTGTCCGGTGGCATTCCTGGTAATTCCTCTGGAAACACATCGGGAAAATCTTGCACTACGGGCACTTCCTCCTGAACAACTCCCGTGAGGGAATTCACCCGATTCTTCATCGGTGTGCGTCTGGATACATACTTGATCCTCTTCTGCTCCGGGGTGGTGAGCAAAATCGTCTTGCGGGCACAGTCGATGTTTCCTTCAAACTTGGTCAACCAATCCATGCCTAGGATTACATCCAAACTCCTGGGATTCCAATACTATGAGGTCTGCGGGAAAATCATGATTTCCAATGCTGAGGGTCGAATGACAGCCTAAGCCTGCCGTCATCTCTCCTCCTGGGGAAGTGACCTGAAGAGGGGTTCTAAGGGTTCTAGTGGGCAACCCGTACTTTTCCACAACTACCCTTGATATGAATGAATGCGTTGCACCGGAATCAAAGAGTACCAATACTGGATGTGAATTTAATAAAAACTTACCAACCACAGTGTCTGGCTGATAGACGTCCTCCACGTCAAGGTGATTCACCTGAGCACGAGGAAAAGGGTTGGGCTTCTTTGCTGAGCTTCCATTGCCGTTGCCGTTTCCATTCCTCTGCTTGGCCTCCGGACAATCGGTGGCATAGTGTCCTGTCTTCTGGCACTTGAAACAGGTGATATGACTCAGATCCTTCTGAGCCGGAGCAGGACGGTGCTGGTTGCCATTGCCTCCATTGCCTGACTTGGAGTTGTTGTCGTGGTTGCGATTGTTCCCATTCCCTCCATGGTTATGTCCTCCATGATTATGTCCTCCATGGGTGTGATGGGTATGTCCTCCCGAGTATGGGGTATAGCGGGGCTTCTGCTGAGCTCCGGAGTTGTACTTTCCCTGGCCATATTTCCGCTTGCGGCTATCAATCTGCTGCTGCTTGCCTTCAAGTATGGTGGCCTTGTCTACCAGCTCCTGGTAGTTGTTGAAGGTAGCCACCATTAGCTGCATTCCTAGCTCATCATTGAGTCCCTCGAGAAACTTCTCTTGCTTTGCGGCATCTGTGGCCACATCATCTGGGGCATAGCGAGATAATTTGCTGAACTCATCCACGTACTGCCCCACAGTACGGTTCCCCTGGCGTAAGTTGCGGAACTCACGCTTCTTCAGACTCATGGCTCCAGCTGAGACATGAGCGGTGCGGAAGGCCTGCTGGAACTCAGCCCATGTCATGGTGGCGGCCGGATAAGTGGCGGTGTAGTTCTCCCACCAAGAAGCTGCAGGTCCATCAAGCTGATGTGCGGCAAAACGCACCTTCTCTGCATCTGTGCATCCAGTAGTGGCTAACTCCCTTCCGACCTTGCGGAGCCAATCATCGGCCACAATCGGCTCAGTGCTGCTAGAGAACACTGGCGGATTCAGCCTTAGGAAGCGGGTCAAGTTGTCAACAGGGGGTGGCGGCGGTGGATTGTTGTTGTTGTTGTTCTGGTTCTGGATGAGCATCTGCATGAGGGCATTCTGCTGCTGGATCAGCTGGGTGAGCTCCGGCGGAAAGTTGAAACCGGGGTCACGTCTCAGAGGCATCTGGTGTTTTGGAGTGGATGAGAAATTAGAATAGAACAAGGGTCTAATGAGAAAATAGCACTACCCATATGAATGCACAATCATAATCACACCAATCATTTATTCATTCATCTCAAACAAGGTTCCATCTCGGATTACAATAATCTGACGACTAATCGAAAATAACGGCCTAACTGATCGACGAAAAAAATCAAATAACATGGCGGTCGACTAAATGTCTTCATCAATTATTCTTGTGTCCTCCGGTGCGGCGTCCTCTGGTGCGTCGTCCTCTGGTGCGGCGTCTCCTCTTGCGGCTTCCTTCGGTGGAGCTCTCTTCATAATCCTGGTCATTGCTCACGAGGGGTCCATCATCTCCACTCGGAAAAAGGTCTTCTCCCAGGACTATCTTCTCCTTCAGTGTGGCAATATATTTATCCCGGACCTCGATTCTATCCATAAAATCCTTGACTTCTTCTTCATGTTCAAGGAAGTCTGCGCGTGCTTTCTCCTCCAGTTCCAGTTCACGGAACAACAGCCTCCTGTGTACCTTCGAGTTTTGGCGCGTCTGGATTTCCCGGTTCCTGATGAGACTCTCCAAGTCTTGGACATATGAAAGAATGGAGTCGTCCTCTACGGTACGGATGATATCTCCATTCCTAGCTCTGCGAGAAATCATGGCGAGGTCTGATGGGTCGAGCTCGGCCCTGTACTCTTCTCGGAGATGTCCAAGTGCACGATAAATCGCCATGTCTCTTCCGAGGATCCAAGTGAAATCGGTAAACTCAAAGTCAATGGGCTCTGAATGTCCTCCGAAGGTCCTCCCTGGAATGTGCACCTTAATCCTGTAGCGGGTATCCGTCGGAAGTGCATTGGTAGGCTTCCCGGTGATTGAGGGCAGAGCAATCTTCAGCTTCTTCACGATCTGAACCAGCTTCTTGCCGAGAAGCATCGTCTCATCTGGCTGGCAAAACTCCGGTAGCAGAACTGGGGTGAACTCGGCGGCCATCTAGAATGTTGAAAATCGGAGAGAAGTCAGAAATGAACAGGGGAGAATTACGGAATGATAAGGACATAAAATAAAATAGTCTCTTCCTATGGCTTTCCGATCCTAGGGGTTACGTCCTACGGTCAGCGTGTGCTCTGAATACCATCTCTGTAGCGACCCGACCCGAAATCGGTCAAGTCTCTGTGTAGCTGTACCATCCCAAGATCATGCTGGCACACACAGTACATTGATGCAAAGATTCAAAGTTCAATCACACCTGAATTTATTACACGATTCTCATATCGAGTCTTTATTACATCATAATAAATTCGGCCGAAGGCCAACTCATGAGAAATAAACTAAATAAAGCTGCGGAAGCGTAGACGAATAGCGAGTCCATCCGACTCCATAGGGCAATCGCCAAGCGTGGATCGTAGCCTCACTCCTGATCGGAAAACTCCTCTGCAACATAAGACGTTGCAGCCGTGTAGGTCAGCATTTTGAATATGCCGGCAAGTCATGAAGAGAGAACAACAATAAAATTACTAATACTATATGCAATTTGGCTGTGGGGCTCTAAGTTTCATTGTTTTGCGAAAAAGCCAGTTTTCCCTACAGAAAGGACTAGTGTGCAATTACTACAAAATTTTGGTAGTTATTGAGATGGTTCCGCCAACCAATGTCTCATTCCCAAATATTAAATAACCCCTCAATTAATTTATTAAGTTCAGTGTTGAGATTTCCGAAATACTCCAATCCCAGAGGCTCATTTGTCCGTAACCGGGGACACGGCTAATCGATTAGGTTGTTACTCTGCAGAGGTTTGTGCACTTTACCCGCAAGAATCGTTCCCTCCTTTATGTCTTCGCACTGCCTGGTGTTTGAAGACGGGACGAACGAAACAGGGTCTTCCGTAGAGTTTCTCTGGGCCACTGCCGGTGCCCATCCAATCCTACCGTTCTTCTACATCTCGTAGCACCGTCCGGCCAGAGTCACGCCTAGGGTCGACCAAGCCAGAGCCCATAATGGCTTGCGGCTGCACAGGTAAGCTTCCGGTCAATGGGGTATCCATCCGTCTCTTCGTGGCTGGGTGAAGCTTTCCGCAAGATGTCATGGCGCTTCTCCATGCATCCCGGCCATCCGCTGGTTTCTCCAGGGTGCCCGTCAACCGTCCTCCACCCAGTAGTGAATTTTGAAGTCCATCTTGAGCTTGACGTCATGGGGTTGTCATCATCTTGACTCTCGCATCTCCCTTATGAATCACTCAACCAACCCCGTCTACTAAGCATAGCAAATCAACTACATCGTCCCGGGCATCGGTAACAAGGGAGAAGGGTTCATCCTACCTCATGATACTACTCAAGAACATAACTTAACAAAATTCTCCTACTGCATGCATGGTGGGGAGGTATAACTCTAATGCAATAAAATCATAGGTATTGTAAAAACATGATCAAATGACTTGCCTGGCTGACGGTCTTCGAAAGCTAGCGACTCGTAATAGCAGGCTTCGCACTCCGGGAATTCTACCGAGTCAAACAATAGCACAAATAAGTATAGCACAATATAACATAACAGCAAGTTGAAGTAAAACACCGAAGCACTCAAACCAAAACCAAAGAAAAACTCGGAGAAAGCAAATCAAGGTTTTCATCATATCAAGCAACAACTAAGAAATAGTTTTACACAACTAAAAATTTTCTTAACAGAACCTAAGCATTGGTTTTGCTAACTAACAGAAGGGAAAACATCATACAAACTAGTAGCAAAAAGAATCACATCAAAAGCTATTATAGAACTCCTATTATGCCTAAAACAATCCTAGCAAAGAAAATAAAATAAAATTTTTATTTTACCGTAAATAAAAGTTCCTCCTCTGTAGCTACAGAAACTAATCTAAAATAAACTATAACATAATAAAAATAAAATTATTTACTAACTAGAACAGTGGGAAAACAGTAGCTAGCTAAATAAACAAGAAAAACTTGATTTCGACATAAAACTAATTGTTTATTAAATCTAAAATACCCAAACAAGTTCCTACTGCTAGGCATGGTCAAAACTAAGCAGTAGCAAAAAGAATCACTAAAAAATAATAATCCTAACTCAATTTATGGCAGAAAAACTAATCTGTCTAAATCTAATATAAAACTATTTCTAATAATTTAAACATGGCTAAACATATTTTCTACAGAAACTACAACAAATTTTAAAACTAACAAAAAAATAATCAACTAAAAATATTTAAAAACCTAAGAGAAACAGATTTTACAAGATTGGAACTTTTCTGTTTTTAAAACAGAACATAAATAACAGAAAAAACTAATGCTATTGGGCTCGGGGTGGTGCGATCTGAAACTAAACCGCGCCCGGTCGGAAATTAACAAAACCTGCGCGGCTAATAACTAAACCGACCGATTCGATCTAATCAAATAAACCGTAAACTAAACCGGAGAAAAAACCAAACTACTAAAAATAAACCTAACCCTTCGCTATGATCTAATCTACGGCGTACATGCGAGATCTAACGGTGGAGGGGAGTCCGGTGGCTTACAGCGGCGGTCGACGGCGAGGTGGGCTCGGGCGTTGGTGGCGGGGGTGCTCCGGTGGTCCGGGGCGGCGGCGAAGTTGTCGCGCGGGTGCGGCAGCTCGAGGGGAGGTCGGGGATGGAGTCAGTGGAGCTCGGGGGCGGCGAAGACGATCGGGATGACGGAGATAGCGCCCTGGTGAGCTGCAACTCCGGCGAGGGGCGAACGAGCTCGGGGACGATCCTGTGATGGGAGAAGGAGGCCGAAACCATGTCAAAACGATGCGCAACATCGGGGGAAGCTCATAGGTGGAAGAGGAAGTCATGTTGTTGCTCACCGGCGGTGGAGGCGGCGATGAACTGAGGCGGCTGCGGCGAGATCCAAAGGAGGAGGGCGTGAGCTGTGGTGGGAGTTGAGGTAGGGTTTTTGGGGGGTTCGGAAGAGGAGATGTGTAGGTATTTATAGGACACACTTTCG
Source organism: Triticum aestivum (assembly GCF_018294505.1). Taxonomy (NCBI): domain Eukaryota; kingdom Viridiplantae; phylum Streptophyta; class Magnoliopsida; order Poales; family Poaceae; genus Triticum; species Triticum aestivum. The sequence goes on from NC_057796.1 coordinate 445,937,541, forward strand.
TGGAGGAGGGGCAGCTCGGGTTAGGGTTTTGGGAGCGCGGACGTCGAGGGCTTGCGAGATTCTGGCGCTGGTTGTTGCGGGAGGAAGGAGATGAGGTGGGGTCGGGGTGTCGGCGAGAGAGGGAGAGGAGGGTTCGGTTGGACGACCGATCGGAACGGGGTCGGCGTGTGTGGCGCGCTGGGCTGCGGCCTCGGTGCTGGTGGGTTGCGGCCTCGACGACTGGGCCTGCTCGCCTGGCGCCTGGCGCGCGGGGTTTTTCCTTTTTTTACGACAGAGAGAGAAAACTAATTATAGATAAACCTATAATATTTTTATATAGGACATATATATATATATATCAAAATTCTCAGGGAATTAATCCTACAATGTGGACATTTTTCCAGGGGCAAATCTCAAACTAAAAAAAACAATTTCTGGAAATCCAAATAAAATTCAAATTTGAATTCAAACTTTTTGGCAATACTTTTCTTCTGACATTTTTGGAGTGTCATGTTAGCTCCTCTCATACTTTTGATCAAGTATTTGTCAGGGATATTTGAAATAAATTTCATTGCCAAATCAAGTTCAAATTCACAACAAAAACTCAACTGCCTTTGAAATTTTCAAATGCCACTCAATTTCAATCAAAATGCATAGATGCTTAGCTAATAATTGTAAAACATTCCAAATTGAAAATTTGGGATGTTACAGGGAGAACTCATCAAATGCTGTGAAAGTACGATGTACGATTATATTATTGGAGTTAATGGTTTTAGGACGCACTCGTAAGCTAAGTGGGTCCCGGTATTGAGATCGGATGATGACATGGGAGTTTCGAAGTCGGTAATTGCTAAGATGATATACTTTGTGGACGACTTATTAATTTGTGACGCTCAGAAGATGTAGCTTCGAGTGATTTCGGATTTGGTTCAGTTACCTACAGGGGAGCTTAGGAAGACCTTGGTATAATAAACCAGATTATTTGACTTTGTCAAAGGATATGGAAGGCTGTGGTCGCCCCACCAGGCGCTGGTGATTAAAGCTAAGTGGTGAGTGAGCTTGCGCCCTCTTTAGATTCATCAGTCCTACTCGTTAGTCATTGCACTCTACTCTACTACGCCGGGGAATCCTAATGGATATGGACTCTTCTAAGGAGATAATCGGCCTCACCATTCCACTCTTTATATACGTGCGAGGGTGGTCTTGGAGACACAACAATTGATCATTGATCTCTTAGCCGTGTGCGGTGTCCCCTCCACAGAATCACCTCGATAATATCGTGTAGCCGGTGCTTAGGCGAAGCCCTGCGTCGGTATAACATCTTCATCGTCACCACGCCGTCGTGCTGACGAAACTCTCCCTCAAAGCTCGGCTGGATCGGAGTTCGAGGGACGTCATCGAGCTGAACGTGTGCTGAACTCGGAGGTGCCGTTTGTTCGGTACTTGATCGGTCGGATCATGAAGACGTACGACTACATCAACTGCGTTGTGCTAACGCTTCCGCTTTCGGTCTACGAGGGTACATGGACAACACTCTCCCCTCTCGTTGCTATGCATCACCATGATCCTGTGTGTGCGTAGGAATTTTTGTGAAATTACTACGTTCCCCAACACAACCGGTTTACCATCCTTAGTCAAATCAAGATGTCCACTAGTAGGCATGGGAGTTTTCATACCTTTACTTTCTTGCATGTTGAACTTTTTGAATAAGTCCTTGGTGTACTTTGTTTGAGAGGCAAAGATGCCTTCCTTTGTTTGCTTGATTTGCAAACCAAGAAAGAACTTGAGTTCACTCATCATGGACATCTCAAACTTCTCCGACATTAACTTTCCAAACTTCTCACTAAAATGAGGGTTAGTTGAGCCAAATATGATATCATCAACATAAATTTGGCATACAAATAGTTCACCATTAACCCTTTTAGTAAAAAGAGTAGAGTCAAATCTTTCCAATTTCAAAGCCTTTTTCAATAAGGAACTTGGTCAAGCATTTATACCACGCTCTAGGAGCTTGTTTAAGACCGTAAAGAGCTTTGTGAAGTTGTAAACATGATTAGGTTTCTTAGGATTGACAAATCCGGGAGGTTTGCTTAACATTAACTTCCTCCTCTATTTCACCATTTAGAAAAGCACTTTTAATGTCCATTTGGTACAAGGTGATATCATGGTGATTAGCATAGGCAAGTATGATGCGGATGGACTCAAGTCTAGCAACGGGGTCATATGTCTCACCGTAGTCCATACCTTCGACTTGAGTGTAGCCTTGGGCGACTAGACGAGCTTTGTTGCGGACGACTTGACCATCTTCATCTTGCTTGTTGCGAAACACCCATTTGGTACCAATGATGTTGTGGTTGTTGTCGGGCTTCTCGACCAATGTCCACACTTGATTTCTCTCAAAGTTGTGTAGCTCTTCATGCATGGCGTTTATCCAATCCGAATCTTCCAATGCTTCTTCAACCTTCATAGGTTCAATACTAGAGATGAATGAATAATATTCACAAAAATTAGCCAAACGAGTTTTAGGGCGAGTGATTCTCCCGGTTTGAATATCATTGAAGATTTGTTCGACGGGATGATCTCTCGAGACTCTTGCTTGAACTCGTGGAAGCTTTTGATTGGGCCGGGGTGGAACATCTTCTTCATCTTGTCCTTCTTCTTGGCCTTCTTCATTGTTGACATTGTCGTTCTCTTGTCGTGGTGGAGAAGGAGGTTGATGAGGTTCATCTTGGTGTACTTCCTCGTTTTCTTCATCTTGGTGCGTCCCACTTGTGGATGCTTTCGTATCAACTCTTGGTTCACCTTGTCATGAGGTAGAAGCTTCCACTTGGACGGACGAGGTACTCTCCTTCACTTCCGTTAGACGGATCTTTCCAATAGACAAGTCTTGGATTGCTTCCGAAGGATCTTTATCTCCTACATCAATTGGCAATTGCTCTACTTGCGAGCCATTAGATTCATCAAACTTCACATCTACCGTCTCTTCAACCTTTCGGGTGAAATTGTTGTAGACACGGTAAGTGTGAGAGTTTGAGCCATAACCAAGTAGGAAACCCTCATGAGATTTAGGAGCAAATTTAGAATGACGATGCTTATCAAGAATGTAACACTTTGAGCCAAATACTCGAAAGTATCCAACTTGGGGTTTGTTACCGGTGAGGAGCTCATATGCCATCTTGCCGAGTAGCTTGTGAAGATACAAGCGATTTGTTGCATGACAAGCTGTCTCAACCGCTTCCGCCCAAAAGTGTTTTGGAGTCTTGTACTCATCAAGCATCGTTCTTGCCATCTCAGTAAGAGTCCGGTTCTTCCTCTCAACAACTCCATTTTGTTGAGGCGTGTACGTAGCCGAGAACTCATGTGAAATCCCTTCTTCGTCAAGAAAGGTATCCACATTTGCGTTCTTGAACTCCGTTCTGTTGTCGCTCCGAACCTTCTTGATCTTCACTTCAAATTGACTTTGGGCCTTTCTAGCGAAGTTTTTAAAGATCTTTTGGACCTGCGATTTATCATCAAGAAAGAACACCCACGTAAATCTTGAAAAATCATCAACTATAACTAGACCAAATGAGTTACCACCGAGACTCTTATAGGCATTGGGACCAAAGAGATCCATATGAAGTAGCTCGAGCGGTCTTCTCGTGGCCATAATGTTCTTCACGGGGTGGCTTCCTCCAACTTGTTTTCCTGCTTGACAAGCACTACAAAGTCTATCCTTGTCAAATATAACATCTTTTATTCCAAGGATATGATCACCCTTAATAAGCTTATCAAAATTTCGCATGCCCACATGACCTAACCTTCTATGCCACAACCATCCTTTAGAAGATCAATAAAGCAAGTTCTAGGTTGAGCCTTTTTAGTGAAATCAACAATGTAAAGATCACCTCTACGGATACCGGTAAATACCATTTTATGATTATCTCTACAAAACACTTGGCAATCTACTTCAGTAAATAGGACGTTGAAACCAAAGTCAGCAAGTCTAGATACGGAAAGTAAATTCTAGCCAAGCGATTCAACGAGCATAACATTTTGTATGGAGCTATCATGTGAGATGGCCACCTTACCAAGGCCAACCACCTTACCCTTTGAGTTATCACCGAACGTGACATACTTTCGAGGGTCGTCGTTTTCAGCAAGCTCACGAAACATATCTTTGTCTCCGGTCATATGATCAGTACATCCACTATCAAGGACCCATTCCTTTCCTCCTGCCATATATCCCCGAAGATTTGCCATAAGACCAAAGTGTCTCATTGCATCATCAAGATCAAAGTCACTATCATCATCCTCATCATAGTATCCATGTTCAACATCGACATGTGGCGAATCAAATCCTAGAGAGGGTGATTCGTTAGAATGAGTTTGACAATGATCTTCTTTATGAATTTTAATAGCTTTGGAAATAATATCACTAATAATTCCAACATCTCCTTTGGCACGCATAAGATTGGTAAGCTCAAATAGACAATCACCAAACCTAGGATCATTGGAATTCATCTTACTCAAGGCAATAGACTTATGGAGAATTTCATCTAGATTTTTCAACGAATAATTTGGAAAACGTTCCTCAAGAAATTTTCATATAGTGTAGGCACACTCAAGAGTAGGCAAACATCCAATCAAGTTTCTAGGCAAACCTCTAGTAATAAGATTAACAGTTCTAAGATTGCGAATCATGTCAATTGACTCATCAAGGGTAGGATGCATAGGATCAACATGAGGTGCACAAGGGCTACTAATGTACTTGTTCAAATGATATTCATTGAAAATCACAAGCATCTCATTTTTCCACTCATGAAAATACTCTCCATCAAGTATAGGCACTCTATGTCTAAGACTCCCCAAAGTAGACTCATCCATCTTCCTTCAATGGTGTTTGAACCAAGGCAATGGAGACCAAAGCTCTGATACCAATTGAAAGGATCGAGAAGAGGTGTCTAGAGGGGGGTGATTAGTCACTAAGTGAAAAAGCTACAGTTTTTAATCTATTCAAGTTTAAGTGGAGTTTTGGCACATATTTAACAATCACAATACATAGCAAGCAAGTGTGCAAAGAGTATATGAGCAGCGGAAAGTAAAGCATGCAACTTGCAAGAATGTAAAGGGATGGGATTGGAGTGTGCAAATGCAATTTGGAGACACAAAGATTTTTGAGCCGTTGTTCCGATAGGTGGTGCTATCGTACATCCACGTTGATGGAGACTTCAACCCACGAAGGGTAACGGTTGCCACGAGTCCACGGAGGGCCTCCACCCATGAAGGGTCACGAAGAAGCAACCTTGTCTATCCCACCATGTCCATCGCCCACGAAGGACTTGCCTCACTAGGGTAGATCTTCACGAAGTAGGACCGATTACACAAACTCGGTGGGACCGATTTGGGTAATAAGCAAAACAGAGAGTTGGCCAAGCAAACTCGGTGGGACCGATTTCATATTTCGGTGAGACCGAAATTAATGCAATAGGCAACAGAGAGTTTGCAAGCCCATCTCGGTGAGACCAAGATCCCATCAGTGAGACTGAGTTGATTAGGGTTTGTGGCAGTGGCTATGTCAAGTGAACTCGGTGGCGCCGGATAGAAAGTTTCCGTGGGCCGAGTTTGACTTTTGGTTTGGGACATATGTGGAGATGAGAAAGTGGTTGAGGGCTTTGGAGCATATCACTAAGCACTTTGAGAAAGCAAGCCATTAAGCAACACATCATCCCCTTTTAATAGTATTGGCTTTCCTATGGACTCAATGTGATCTTGGATCACTAAAATAGAAAATGTAGAGTCCTGAGCTTTGAGCTTGAGCCAATCCTTTGTCCTTATCATCTTGAAAGGGGTTCCACATCCTCTAGTCCATTCCACTCCATTGTTGAACTTATCTGAAACATACTAGATGAAAACATTAGTCCAACAAGAGATATGTTGACATTAATTACCAAAATCATCCAGGGAGCACTTGTTCTTTCACCCGGTCAACTGATTACAGACAATATTATTGTTCCGTATGAATGTTGTGCTTTATGAAGCGTTACAGAGCATTGAAGCATCGTCATTGCGCTCTTAAGTTGGACATGATGAGAGCCTACTACAGGATTGAGTGGGATATTTGAGAACCATCATGATCAAGATGGTTTTTTTTCACATAGATGGGTAAATAATGTAAGCTGAGTAGATAAAACTTTGCGCACTAGAGCTTCCACTATGTAACGCCCCAACCAAACCCACCGGTTCTAGGCCGTTGCGCCTGCGATCTGATACGTCTTAAACGTATCTATATTATTTTCATTGTTTCATGCTATTATAATGTCACTTTGGAATAATATATATGTATATATATTTTCAACAAACCTATTAATTCAGTGCCCAGAGTCAGTTATTGTTTTCACATGTTTTCGATTTTACAAAAAATCAATATTTACGGAGCTCAAAATAACTAAGGATTTTTGATGATTTTTTTTCTAAGGACAAAGATTCCAAGAAGCACCGAAAGGGGCCCGGGGGCCACCCCAGGCCCCACACGACCAGGGGCCCACCCACGTGGGACGTCGTGTGGACCCCTTGTCCACTGTCTTTCGTCCATCTTTCGCCTATAAATCCCATATTCCCCGAAACCCTCCCACGCAAGGGAATCCATCACTAGAGCCATCTTCATTAACCTTGTTGCCACCATGACCATGTATTAGTATTTCCCTTAGGACATTGGGTCCATAGCAGTGGCTAGATGACATCCTCTCTCTCCCTTGTGATTCAATAAAATGTCCACGCGAGCTGCCTCACATGGTCGAGATCCGTATGATGTAATCGGTGTTGTGTGTGTTAGGATATGATGAAATGTCTCTTTACTGCATAATTATATTGAATATTTTGTAGTTTCTTTACTGCATAATTAATTATTCATGTATGCTCTTCGATATATGCGTTGTTGTTTGGCCAAGTTTGATGTCAGATCTTCAGAGGAGTTATGTATTATAGTGGGTTCCATCTTGTGGTGATCTATCCCAGTGACAGAAAAGGGAATGGCCACGTATTGCATTTTTTCTACTAAGTATAAATGACGATTTCTTTACCACACTTGGATGATAGTTACTGTCTACATTATGTCATCATGTTTATTCCAGTGCTCTATTTGTTACAAACTTAGTACCTCGAGATGCTTGTTGGATAGAAGTATTTTGGTGGAGTATTAGTTGTAGATGTAGTTGGATAACAATCTACATATCACAGACGAAATGCCTATGCAAGATTATGTCATGAATGATCATAGTAATAAATATAAATATTGCGATTTAGTCGCTGCCCAATTTAAATCTGTTCACCACAACACAGTTGTTTTGCTTGGAGAGATGCCTCTAGTGATGCTATGCCCCCAAGATCTATCTCCTTTAATTGCATACATCCTTACAATTTACTTTTCTCGATGTTCTGTTTTATTTGATGTTTGTTTGCTTATTTGGTTGATCAAATATTCAAAAATAATTTAAAAACATCATCTACGCACTTATTGTTTCAGCTTGTTATATTGTCTACTTCAGCTCAAAACAACAAACTTTGTGACTTTAGTGTAGCATGGTTTTTTATTTCCATTATTTTCTTTGGTTTTTCTTCGTTTCCCCCATTTTTTTCTTTGGTTTTCTTTGTTTTTCTTTTGTTTTCCTTTCTCATTTGCTTTTTCCCTCGGTTTCCTCTGTTTCTCTCTCGGTTTTTGTTCTTTCTTTGATTTTCTTCTATTATTCTTTCCCTTTTTTTTCTTTTTTTCCGTACATGTTTATATTTTTCATACGCATTTTACATATTTTTTATTATCAGAAATATTATTTTATACTCATTTAATATTTTCAAATACACAATTTACTTTTTTTGAAATATATGTTTCGATGTCTACTTCTTATCATACACATTGTACATTTTTTGTATACATCTAAAACATTTTTTATACATGCTTAATATTTTAAAATACTTGTTTTGAAAAACAAATTGAATACATGTTACAAAATTTTCAAATACATATTGAAACATGTTTTTTATGATACAAAACATTTTGCAAACCATTAAAACATTTTTTACACTAGATACTTTTTTTTCAAAGATGTCACAAACATTTTGTTTGAAACTCATGTTTTTTTATAAATGTAAACATTTTTAATGGCATAAAAGATTTTTAAGTTACACAAACATTGTTTACATTGTATAACATCTTAATAAAATGTGATGTACATTTGTTTGAAACACGTGAGCGTTTTTGCAAATGTCATATAATTGTTTTTGTCTAGCACAAACATTTTCTAAATGTTGAGCGAACATTTTTTAATGTGCGACGAACATTATTAAGAAATTAACTAAATTATTTTTCATAATATATGTATTTATTATTTCTTTAAAAATACAAATAATAAAATAAAAACAGGCATGCAACATCAGTGTGACGGGACCACGTGGTTAGTGGGCTGGCCCACTACTGTTCCTTGCAGGCGACGCGGTCTACTGCACATGAAGCGAGACATAAACGTGCCCCTCGAACATGTCAATTGGTATGTCACTTGGGACGAGTTACACAAGAAGGCCGGGTCGCAAGCCCATCGGTGCTGCCTGGAAGTCCCTATTTTCTGGTACGCCGGTGCCATGGCGGGATGGCAGCTAGGACCGAAGAATCCTAGTTAAGTTCAAAGTCACAAATCCAAAACCCTAATTAAGAACCCAAATTCCTAAATCTAAAAACCATAATTCTCAAATCGCAATTTATCTGTTGCTAAGTTGAGATGCTTGTATATATCCCCATTCATCCACATGAAAAACTTCCCTCGAGTGCATGCAGCGACAGCGACAGAGACCGGTGAGGTCACCGTCTTGGGGCACGAGAGAGAGAGAGAGAGATGTGGTAGAGATGGGGAGTGCATCAGAAGAGAAAAGTGGTGAGGAGAGAGATAACTGGAGGGGAGCCAAAGTAACCTAATGGCCTGGCTGATGAGGCAAGTGAGGAGAGAGAAAACTAGTGCACTGAGACAATTCCCAACTTGTTTTTGGTTGCATATATAAAACGTGTTGCTTTTAAAATATGAGGGACTAAATGTTAGGCTAAAAATTTGCGCATGGAAGGAGATAGGAACACTGCTTATTTTCAAGCAGTGGCTAACCAAAGGAGGAGGAAGAAGTTGATCCATGTGTTAGATGGGGATGATGGCCCAGTTACAGATAATGATGGGATGAGTAAGATTGCTGTGAATTATTATAAAGATCTATTCAAATGGGAACCTAGACTAATATTAGGTTGAAAACTGACTTTTTCACTAAAGGTGAAAAAGTTACTGTAGAGGAGAATGCTAGACTAGAGGCTAGATTTACTGAAGAAGAAATTAGAATTGCTGTGTTTAGTTCTTACTCTGATGGAGCACCTGGACCGGATGGTCTACCTTTTATGTTTTATCAGGAATTCCGGGATGTAATTAAAGAGGATTTGGTTAAGATGTTTGATGCCTGGTTTGAGGGGAACCTAGACATATTTAGGCTTAACTTTGCTATGATTACCTTGATTCCTAAGGAGAATGAGGCTAGGACTATGAATAAGTTTAGGCCTATTAGTTTACTAAACTGCTCCTTTAAGATTTTCACTAAGGTGTTGACTAATAGGATGGCTCTCATAATTGGTAGACTGATCTCTGAAGCTCAGTCTGCTTTTGTGAGGGGCAGATTTATTTTAGAGAGTGTGGTTACAGCTCATGAGATAGTGCATAAGGTGCATTCTACTGGTAGGAAAGGCCTGGTGTTTAAGACTGATTATGAAAAAGCCTACCATAAAGTGAACTTAGATTTTCTGTATGAGATCCTAGCTCTTAGGGGTTTTGGGCCAAGGTCGCTGGGCTGGATCAGAAGTTTAATTGAAAATGGCTCTGTGGGAGTCAAATTAAATGGAGAAGAGAGTGACTTTTTCCTCACTGGAAAAGGCCTTCGGCAGGGGGATCCAGTATCCCCTCTTCTCTTTAATTTGGTCGTAGATGTGTTCTCTAGGATGCTGGTGAAAGGAACACAAACTGGATTGATTAAAGGTTTATGCCCTGAACTGGTTAGGGGGGGTGTCATGTGCTTGCAATACGCGGATGATACTCTTTTGTTCTTGGAAAATGATGAGAGAGTAGCGCTTAATTTGAAGTGGATTTTAACATGCTTTGAGCAGGTTTCTGGGATGAGGATAAATTACCATAAGAGTGCCTTAGTCCCTATTAACATGGAGAGCTCAGAGATGGAGAGCTTTATCCAGATCTTTCAGTGTGTTGTGGGGGAATTTCCAATTAAATATCTGGGTATTCCTCTTCATTATAATAGGCTGAGTAGAGAAGATCTGTAGTATTTGATAGATAAGATTCTAGCTAGGATTGCAGGATGGCGAGGGAAGTTACTGTCATATTTTGGAAAGATCACTCTGATTAAAGCATGTCTATCTAGTATTCCTTTATACCTATTATCCTTTTTTAAGTTTCCTAAGTGGGCTCTTAAACTGATTAATGCTCACATGGAAACTGTCTCTGGAGTTATAGTGAAGGGGTTCATAAGACTCACCTAGCTAATTGGGGGTCTATTTGTATGAAGAAAGAATATGGGGGTATGGGGGTCCTGAATCTGCAAGACATGAACTCGTGCCTGATTGGTGCATGGGTTAAGAGATATATTGCAGGAGAGGGGTCCCTGTGGAAAAAAGTAGTAGATAGTAAATACAATACTAAAAATCCCAATATCTTATGTTGCCATAATAATCATCCATCACAATTCTGGAAAAGCTTCTTGTGGGCTTTACAGGCTGTGAAGTTTGGTTATAAATGGAAGATAGGGAATGGGAGATCAGTTAGGTTCTAGGAGGACATTTGGCATGGAAATGCTCCCCTGGCTACCCAGTTTTGGGATCTGTATTTCTTGGTTCAGGAAAAGAACAAAACTCTTGCCGATCTGTGGGACGGTGTTGAGCTTAAGTGTACTTTCAGAAGGACTTTCTCTGATGACCTCATGGGGCAATGGTTAGATCTGTGTAGTATAGTTGAGTCGATTCATTTAGATGGGGAGGAGGATAACCTTATCTGGCAATATGAGTCGAACGGGGTTTATTCTTCCAAGTCACTATACGCTATTGTCAATTTTAGAGGGGTGCAACCAATATTCCTTCCTGCTGTTTGGAATATCAAAGTGCCCCCAAAGATTCAAGGGTTCCTGTGGTTATTTTCACAGAACAAAATCATGACTTGTGATAATCTAAGGAGGAGAGGGATGGCGAAACCTCTAGAGTGCGTGCACTGCAAAGAGATAGAGTCAGTTTATCATTTATTCTTTGAGTGTGTGGTAGCTAGGAATGTCTGGAATATTGTTAGGAAGATATTCCAGATAGATGTGATAGATTTGAGTCGATTGCTAGACGCTGGTTATGTAACAAGAAGAATCTTCACTTTAACTTTGTCTCTTCTGCAGTCCTGTGGGGGCTGTGGAATGCTAGAAATGCTATTGTGTTTAATAGATGCTCATGGATATCTATGAAACAGGTCCTGGGACCAATCTTTGGGTACCTGAGAGCCTGGACCAAGATATCCAAGGATCTGCCAGGGGGTCTGTTGGACAAATTTCAGAAAGAGCTGTGGGAGATCTTAAATGTCCCGTTTGCGCTGGAGCCAGGCTGAGTCGGGAGATGCACGGTGTTGGATGCGGATCGTGGAGGGCAGCGGTGAGTGAAGCTGGTCATGGGGGCAGGTCGACGCTGGAATACCAAAAGATGCATCCAGAGGAAGCTGATGCTATTCATGTTCTCTTCTCTGGTTTTTGATGTATCCCCCTGTCCAAGTTGTCGCTGTTGTGCCCGAGATTTTTTTTTGGAACATCGACGCTAGCAGCGTCCGACTTTAACTTAATAAAGCCACCAGGCAGAATCCACACAATGAGTCTTACAAGCCAAATAAAGACAGTCAAATGAGCCCATGGCTCAAGATAAAGCTTAGAAGATCACAGCCACAAGTTCGGTAACACAAAAGCGGAGCATCAAGGCCAAAGCTAGCAAAACGAGGAGGATCATGGAGCAGCCATCGTCCCGTGCCGCGCCTTCACCATGGATGTCTTGATCAGCTCCATAGCCCCTTTCATGCGCTCGATGTCACGCTTCTTCCCCAGTGGAGCCCAAACCTGAAGGAAAATATGGCATTTGAAGATAATATCAGCGGGGTGGGTCGGGAACTTGTGTTCAATCGTAATTTTGTTGCGAACCGTCCAAAGGGACCAAAGAAGCGCCCCAACGCATCTCCAAACTATCCTAGCATCGGCCCCTCTTTGCGCCGTTAAGATAGACAGCATGTCGTGGCTAGATTGAGGGTTCCAATTTTGATTGAATGCGTCTCTCACCGCACTCCACGCAAATCTAGCAAGCACACAACCAAAGAAAACGTGGTTCGCGTTTTCCCCTAAACCGCAAGTGGTGCACGTGCCGTCCGCCGGCCCATTTCGTTTGGCAACGTTGTCCGACATAGGCAAGCGTTTGCGAAACATTTGCCATAAGAAGATCTTGATTTTGAGGGGAATGGCAGCCTTCCATAGCCCCCTAGCTATATCTAATGTAGTTCCCGCTGATAGCTTGTCATATAGGGACTTGACCGAAAATCTCTTAGAAGCGGTCAACTTCCACGAGATCGTGTCCGCCCCAAACCACGGGTCAGACCACCCAAGTCGGCCGACAAAGCATCCCAGCTTGCAGCCTCCCTGGGCTGTAGATTCCTAATGAACGAGATGGCTGGAGGATGGACGCGTAACGCATCGGCCACGAAAATGTTAGTGTCCGTTGCCAATTGATACAGTTTCGGATGAGAGTGCCATAACGGCTCCTGACCCCACCAATGGTCGAGCCAGAACCGTGTGGACTTGCCGTTGTTTACCCGGAACTGCGCACCTACTGAAAACGCCGGTCGAACCGCTTGGATCCCGTTCCAAAAGGCCGAACCGTTGATCTTAGCCTTGAACAAATTTCCCTCCGGGAAGTATTTAGCTCGGAGGATGTCTGCCCAGAGCCCCGACTCGTTTTGGGCAAGACGCCACCACCACTTAGTTAGCAAGGCCACGTTCATGAGTTTAGAATTCGTAATACCTAGGCCGCCAAATTTTTTTGGCCTACACGCAGCTGCCCATTTCACTAAGTGGTACTTGCGCTTGGTCCCGGCTCCTTCCCAAAAGAACCGGGAGCGAGGAGTATCGAGTCTTGTGTGAACCCCATCCGCTAGTAGGAACATCCCCATAGTGAATATAGGGAGGGAAGATAAGCTCGAGTTGGTTAGGATTAGCCTCGCCGCCGAGGACATAAACCTACCCCTCCAAGGGCTCACTCTGTTAGCGACCTTCCCATAAAGCGGTTCCCATTCCGCTATGGTAAGTTTCTTGGTCGATATCGGGAGGCCCAAGTATTTAATTGGAAAGCTCCCTAGCTTGCAATTAAGGAGATTCGCAACCCGCGAACTAGCTAGATCATCCATCCCAATGGTGATCACTTCGCTTTTCAGAAAGTTGATCTTAAGCCCTGATAAGATCTCGAACGCAAGCAGAAGTAGCTTGGTGGTAGCTAAGCTGTGGTCGTCGGGTTCGAATGAGAGCATCGTATCGTCTGCGTATTGCAAATGCGTGACTCCACCCGGAATCAGATGCGCTACGAGCCCTTTAATGTGTCCCGCTACCCTTGCTTTATTAATCATGGCCGCCAGGGCATCCGCAACAAAGTTAAAGATGAGCGGGGAGCTTGGGTCTCCCTGACGGAGCCCACGCTTGTTACGAAAGAACTTGCCCATTGTGCCGTTGATATTGACCGCCGTGTGCCCACTACACACGAGGTGCATGATGCGATGTACGAATCCTGCCTCAAAACCCTTTTTGAGGAGGACTTCTCGCACGAACTCCCAGTTAACGCGATCGTACGCTTTCTCGAAATCTAATTTGAGAAGCACTCCCTGTGCCTTGGTCCTTTTCAACTCATGAACGATCTCTTGTAACGCAATTGGTCCCTCGAGGATGTTGCGGTGTTTGAGGAAACCCGTTTGACTAGAGCTAATCACTCGTTGAGCGACCGGAGCCAAGCGCGATGCATACGCTTTCGCACAAATTTTGAACGGGACGTTGATCAAGGTAATGGGCCTAAAAAGCTTAATGTTATCCGCCCCTTTGACCTTAGGAATAAGGCAAATGGCTCCGTAGTTCAGCCGGGAGAGATCCACCGTGCCTAAAGCGAAGCCATTGACAATATCGTAAAACAAGTGCTTAAGGCAGGGCCAAAATTTCTTAAAGAACTCCACCGGCCAACCGTCCGGCCCAGGCGCCGTGCTCGTTTTCATGCCGTGTAAGGCCTGGTCTATTTCCTCAGGAAGGAATGCAAGGGCTAACCTGTCGTTCTCTTCCTGCGAGACACGCTCCGCGGTATCCCACAAATCACCGCGCAGGCGTAAAGGTTTTTCAACGGCCGTCCCCAAAAGGCCTATGAAAAACTCGTAGATATGGGCCACGATTTGTTCCTACGCCAACAGAACACCCTGGTCTGTTTGGAGACGCAGAATGGTACATTTCCTTTTCCGCCCGTTCGCGTAGGCATGGAAATATCCAGTGTTTGCGTCTCCTTTCGTGACCCATTTGACTCCGCCCATGCGTCGCCAATATTCCTCTTCCGCGCGCAAAATCGCTGTAACTTGATCTTCTAAAGCGTACCTATGCGCCCACTCGGCCTCCGAGAAAGGCCGGCGATCAGCCTCCATATCTAACAGCGCAATAGTCTCAACTATGCGCGCGCGCTCTTTCTTGGACTCGCTACCATGATTAGCGCCCCACCCACGCAGGTAGGCTCGCAGCTTGCCAGCAGCCGCGACCCAGCACTCTGCTGGACCGCGTTGGGGTCCCAGATGAGCACAGATCACGCCCCAACGCTCAACCACCATCGGGGTAAATCCCTCTGCTTCAAACCACGCCGTTTCGAAGTAGAACCTAGGGCTACGACGTATGAGCTCCTCCCCTGAGGAGAAAATGAGCGGGACGTGGTCTGATCCGATGCGCGTCTCCGCCACGAGGGAGCACATGGGGAACAGAACCTCCCATTCCGGAGTAAAAAAGACCCTATCTAGCACGCTACGGACCGGCTGCATTTGCTTGTTAGTCCAGGTATATCTGGCACCAGTCCGTGCGGCCTCCCGCAATGCTGCTGCCGCAATGGCATTATTGAATAAGGACACCCTTGTCCAGTCAATGTGAGCATTATTCTTATCCGCCCCCGAGCGAATTAAGTTAAAGTCTCCCCCTACCACCACAGGGAGGTTGATATCCCTTTTGGCCCCGACCAGGTTGGTAAGTTCTAGCAGGAACGCTGGCGATCTGGAGTGGTCAGCCGGCCCGTAGACGCACACGACCACCCACGACAGACCAGAAACACGATGTTTAATAGTAGCACATAAAAGGAAAACACCAACATCCCAATGCAGAACATCACATACATCTTTATTACAACCCAACAGAATGCCACCAGAATGACCGACGTAGGGAACCCACTGCCACTCAAAACGTTGAAGAGGATCAAAAGCGAGCAAATCCCTGAAGGTAAAGTCAGATTTAATCGTCAGAATCACCGACAGAGGGAACCCACTGCCCGAGATGTGGCTGGTTTTGGGTATGTGTCGAGGAGTCTGTCGTAGTAGTTTCGTTAATTGTGTTTTTGCTTTGGGTCAGTGTGAGTGTGATTCTGGCATGTGCCGTGTAAAAGACCTGTTTTGGGCTTCGCTTTCTTAATGAAAATGAAGCCGGGGGGAAGCCCCTGATCATCCCAAAAAAAAATTGCGCAACTAGATGTCAACTTTTGTAACTTGGGTGAGCTAAAATATAAATTTTTCCAAAGCTTTTCTCACACACAAAGCTTGAAGACTAGCGTAGCTCTTCCGGGGCACTGCACAAACTCGTCGCAATTTGGCCCAAAAATAACTAACTCGACAATTCTTCCCAACAAGAAGTCCAACAACGTATGTTTGTCAAAAAGAGTCCAACATATATACTCCCTCCGTTCGGAATTACTTGTCGCTAAAATGGATGTATGTAGAACTAAAATACGTCTAGATACATCCATTTCTGCGACAAGTAATTCCGAACGGAGGGAGTAGCTTTCTAAAAAAGAGTCCAACATAGCTCCTCCCAATCTAGTTCGCTCGATGCTGCTACTACCCGCCAAGCGGGACATGCAGAAGGCCATCCAGTCCATCATCTTCAACGGGACAGCCTTGACTACAACACGCTGATGAAAATCAACGCGCGCGTGATCATCCGCCTCACCCCAGTTTGGAAATCAACAATGTGCACCGCTTATACTTCACTCACGCACGTACGCATCCGTCCATGGGGCCGTTGCTCGTCCAATAAGCCAAGGACGTACGGGCGGCGCGCGGCCTCCGGCTAGCGGCGGAGGAGGAACGAAGGGTCGCTCATGAGGCGGCGCCATCGCTTGCACGTCATCACGGAGCGGAAGAGGTCCGGGACGTCCGGCACGCGCAGCAGGATCTCCACGACGACCTCGTCCGGTAGCCCCTCCATCGTTCGGCCGGCGCGGTTCGACGGTTCGACGTGCGATTTGGAGGCAAGCGCAGGTTGGATCGGAGTATATATGTGCGTACGTATACCTTTAGCGTGAGGGTTGTTTCTGTTATCTTTCCACCTTATATTTGCAGAGCACGGCGCGTGTTGCAATTCCCGGACTGTTACGAGTCGGCGCCCTGATCTGATCGTGTCACAACTCTTCTTGTTGATCGATCGGGACTCTGCTATCGGTGGTAAGTGGTGACGCCAACTGGGCTGTAGGTAAGCCGATCCAAAAGGTATAGGTAAACGTTTGGGGCCGGAGCACCGGCCGAAGCTTTGGGCCGGTCTCAGACGCGACGCCCTATTAGGCCTTGTTTGGCACAGGAGATTTTCAAGCCCCAAAGGGGCTGGGGAATTTGGGGGATTTGGTGAATCCCTCCACTTCACCAATCCCCTCTAATCCCCTACGTTCCCTCCAATCCCCAGCCCCAATATTCCATCTCACATAAATTTGTTGTTTGATAGTGCTGCTGGTGCTGGAAAGGGGAGAGGAACGGTGGTGGCTCTCAGTGACGGCGTGCTTGGCGAGCTCGTCGAGGACGACGATACAAACGACTGACCAATCGGCGGCGGCCATGTTGAGAAACCCTGGATGAAGATGGAGGAGATGGGGGAGGAGTGCCTCGGGGGAGATAGCCAGCTTGCCCTAGGAAGAAAAGGAAGCAGGCGGCGGCGGCGGCGGCGACGACGACGACGGCGGCGGTGGTGGAGACGGCTGCTGCGCGTGGCTCTTACGACTGCATCTCGTCTCCCTCTTGCGCGAGGTGTGCGAGCCGCGAGGTACCCCTCGATGCGGGAAAGCCCCGTGGTTCGGGGAGGATACGAGAGGATATTCGGGGCTGGCCCGGTTGAAGCCCGGTGCACCAAATGATTCACGTGGGCTTTTAGGGGCTCGAAAGCCCGACGGGGAAAATCCACTAGAAGCCCCTCCAATCCCGGTGTGCCAAACAAGGCCTTAAGTGGGGTCATGCGGCTTCCCCACACACATGTTTTATTAGTGTGGACCCAGACGCCACTTTGACCTCTCAATCCTTATCTCTTCCCCGAGCACACTTCATCCCTTCAAACTCGCGTCCTTCCCTCTCTCTCTCTCGCATCAGCCATGGCATCTGCACAATGTTCTGTTAGCTTTTCCACTGAAGAACAACTCCAGGGGACCCCGTTCCTACGAGCACCACCACAGCCGCCCAAAAACAGGAGATCACCGCTGGGCGAGGTCCCGTTTTGCAACTCCGGCGACCCCTGGGTACACCATGTCGCCGGTGCAGATCCACCCATTTTTTGATTGCCATCGGATGTAGCTTTTTGGATCGCCAATTGTATCTTTTTCTGCCTATGGTTGCATCTTTCTAAAAATTATTCTATTCCAACCTCCCCCAAATCGCTTGTTTTGATTGAATCACCATCGACGGTTTTACTACAACCGGCCAGGACTTTTGCTGGAACCATTGAGGTGACGTGCTAGAAGCAGCACCCATGGGTGCTGGAACTGAAGCACGCCTCACCGGCGATGTGATTTTTGCTGGAACTAGCGTAAATTTTTGCTGGAACCGGGTAGTTCCTTTGCTACAATCAGACCTTTTGGATTTTTTTTTGCAACCGGCGAGGTGGGGACGCCACGACAATGTTGCAATCGGCGTCACAATTTGCTGGAATCGGCGTCGCGTTTTGCTGGAACTGGAGACCGCGTTTGCTGGAAGTACCGGTCGCAAGATCAATGAAATGCTGCAACCAGCGTGGTATTTTGCTGGAACCATTGTCACGGTTTGCTGGAACCGCCTTTTTCCTCCCTCAGTGGTGACCATGGTGACCATGGTGGCCGCCGCACATGTACTGTGATTTTCTCCTCTCTTTTTTTTTGCTGGAACCAGTGCTTTTTTTGCTACCATCCTTTTTTTGCTGGACCAAACCAATTTTTGCTACCAACGTATTTTAATTTTGCTGGAAGCAGCCTAGTTTTTGTTACAACTGTCTTTCTAGGTTTTGCAATGGCGGGCATGCTATGAACTGCGACCACCGGTCCGGCGAGCAGCGACCGCGCCGTCGAGTGCTGCAAGCTCGCAGGCTGTTTTGCTGGAACACGGCGAGGGCAACCATCCGTGCGGGAAAGGACAACTACAGGGAGTTGCAAATAGCTCTTTTTGCAGCTGGTGAGGACGACCGGTGAGGGGGCAGTGGCCGTACCGGAGATGGGGGTGGCGGGACTGAGAAGGACGGCGAGTGCAGCCGAGGGAAAGGGCAGCGGGCGGGGGGAGCGGGAGTGCTGCGTGTGACGCCCGCGGGGTGTTTTTGCGGCGACAAAGGGACAACACAAGGTTGAAGAAGCAAATAGATAATAGATCCTACGGCTGAGGGGCATGAGATCCAACGGCCAGGTCTCGACCGGCCCAAAGCCTAACGCTGCCCAAAGGTATATGACGTGATGAGGAGGAGTTTCGTTGAGAAGATACATATGACCGGTCACATCATCAATCAAGGATATACAAGTCCAACATTGCGGTGCGTCTCTAAAAGAAAGAAAGAAAAGAAGTCCAACATCGCGGTCACGAAAAGAGCCAAGACGTGTACAAGGAACGCATGCCCTTCCTGCGTTGTGCCCAACCCACACCCACCGTACGTGTTAAAGTACTTTGTAGGCACGTCCCCATCGAGTCGGCTCCGTGCTTTCCCTCGGAGCAGAACCCCCAGGTCCTCACCAGGTTGATATGGTTGATCCTCCCGAACACCGTCATCTCCGCCCAGAACTCCTCCTCGCCCTGCAACACGTTTGTCAGCTCCTTCACCGCCACCACGGTGGTCTTGTCAAGCACGCCGCGGTACACCACGCCGGAGCCGCCGCGGCCGAGCACCTCATTGAAGTCCCCAGTCACTTTCTTGAGCTCTCGATACGTGAACCTCCTGAACTGGGTCCCCATGACCAGCCGGTAACCCGCCTCTAGCGAGCTGGGCATGCTTTCCTGGCCAGACATGAACCACCATGCCGTGGCGGCGAAGAGTAGCTCGAGAAATCCCAGCACCGCGGCGAACCAGAAGAGGTAGGACAAGTTCGGGCCGCTTCTTAGTGCCCCATACGTGTCGACGTATGTTGGCGGGTCGATGGCCGCATCAGAGCCATTAAGGTTGCAGTCGAGGACCATGGACGGCGACGGTGCCTCGTCGTTGTGGAGGTCGGTAGGCACCTTGAGATACATGTTTCCGGGGGCGGTGGGCGACGTGTAACCGTTGAAGAGGACCCCTTTGGGGTAGCACTGGCCCGTGCCATCCTTCTTGTAGGCGAAGGCGGCGCAGGAGCACATGCTCAAGCAGATGCTCTTGCAGTAGTCGAACGTGACCGAGATGTTGTACCCGACGTCGTAGCCGTAGAAATCGGTGGACGCCACCTTGACGAACGTGAACCGCTTTTCCGACGTGCTGCAGTTGGTGGTGGGGAGGCTGAAGGTCGGCTTGCAGCCCTTCCTCCAGTCCCGGCGGTCCACCATCTCGTACCCCGGCACGCAGGAGCACCGGAGGGACGGCTGGTACTCGCAGACGGCGTTCTTGCCGCACAGCCCGTGGACGGAGCACGGCTGCTTCACCGCAGCCCACCTGACCGTCCATCCTCCGGCCGCGTCCATGCTGTACATCCTCACGTTTCCGTCCTGCTCGATGGTTAGCCGCCTCTTGACGCCGGCGGCGCCCCGGTCGGAGGCCTCGGTTCGCAGGTTGTCGCTGGAGAGGAACACGCCGGTGTCGTCGAGGACGGCGATGCGTGAGCTGTTGTAGTTGGTCCGGCCGCTCCCGAACACGCCTATATCCCGGTCAGGCCAGTAGATGCTGGCGATCTCCGGACCGTCATACACGAGCCGCAGCACGTTGTCGTTGTCGTAGTAGAGGGTGTAGTAGCCGGCGACGAGCTTCGTGTCCTTGGTCAGCGGCTGCGACGGGAGCAGGGTGTCCGTCGGCCAGTCGAAGCTCTGCCACACGGCACGGCCGGTGGACGGGTCCAGGACCCGAAGATTGCCGGTGTCGAGGAGGGAGACGGTGAAGTGCTTCCTGCCGGCGTTCTTGCTGTCCCACACGGTCGTCCCGTTGGCGTCGGCGAGGGCCAGCTTGCCGCCGTCGCCGAAGGATACACGGGAGACCCGGCCGTTGACGGGGGCGCCGGGGTTGGCCGTCCAGACGGCGGTCCTGTCCGTGGCCGCGGTGAACCAGACGGAGAAGTAGAAGATCGTTGTCGACGACGTCTCCGGCGGGGAGGAAGCCGCAGGAGAAGGTGGCGTCCGGCGACACCAGGAAGGGCCGCTCGTGGTCCTCCACGGACAGGGATGACCCGGCGCCCAGCGTGTGCCCTACTCCCGCCGATGCTGCAGTACAGGAGCGCAGCAGCGGACCAAGAAGAAGAAGAAGACTAACGAATGTGGCCATGATGCATGAAGTGGATGCTGTGATGGATGTGAGGTATTTTAGCTGGTCGGCATGGGAAGCAATCGCCAGTCAAGCATGCATTCATACTACCTGTAATTCCACTAGTCCTATTTCTATTTGTTTTACGTCAGGCCACTTGTGTTCCTTAAACTAACTATATATATGTGGGTATACGCCAGCGGAGCGTAGACTAGACTGCTGCTACGTTCGTTCAAACGTATTGTGAGCGTAGACTAGACTGCTGCTAGAAGTTAAAAATGCTCTTTTTGAGATGTTCCTCTCAAAAGCCCCGGGGCAGGACGTTTTACCTATCCATTTTTTCCAAAAACATTTGGATATATGTGGTGCCCAAGCGACTGTGGCCGTTCTTAAAATAGTGGAAGGAAAGGGAAGTGCACAAGAAATTAACTATACTTTCATGTAGACCTTGTCACCGAGCTCGATGACGATCATGGCTGGTATTGATCCAAACTGAAGCACCGATGGCTCCGAGTTGCTTTTGTGCGAGAGTCCACCTGCAGAAAAAGGGATCTTGATCAACGGAAGTCCTCGCCGATGCCTTTTCATGCAGGATGCTGTGTGGATTGGGAGACGGGTGAAGACGATTCTGACGACCACAGCGAAGCAAAGATGGGAGAAGAACCACGTCCCACTGGGCGCACCAATTTGTTGACACGAGAAAAATATCCAAGGACTCCGGGAGAAGGGAAGGGGAGTGTATTTCTCTCTTGCGCCGGGAAAGGGAAAAGTAAATATGCGGACGTGCCAGTGTACCGTAGTACACAAAAAAAGGTATGGGAAACGAGTATTTCATTAATTTCATTGGAGAAAGAAAATTACAAGATCCCATAAACAAAAAGTGTGCTCCATGGCCTACTAGCGCGGCCACCCTGACTGTGCCGATTGCGGTCTCCTGGTTCCCGGGGCCTCGGAAGGCTCCCGGTAATGACTCCCGCGGGTTGCTCCGGGGGATACCTCCGATTAAGTCTTATGGTTGTCTTCGCCGTCTTCGCTTCAGGTTCTCCATGCATGATGATGGTGATGTGTGTGTGGGCGGCGGCGGAGCCCGTGTCCTCGTCGGTACACGCGCCGCATGTAGCGTGGCCTTAGCAGTGGCCGCGCCCGCCCTCGCCGTCGTGCCTCGTCGGTCTTGGCGGCGTTGGAGTAGTTGGTGTTGGGGTAGCATGGTCGCGCTCGGCTTAGACTTCTCGACGACCGGTTACTTCATCAGGGTGTGCAAGGGGCTACACCTTGCGGGAGTAATGGTTTGGGGAGACCGGCGTCAGTGTAAAAACTAACGCACGCTCGCATGGGCGTGGCCGGGGTGGTTGGCACCTCGTCTCGGCTAGACGCCGAGTATTCAGCGGTCCGCCAAGACAAAAGGGGCCGCCTCACGAGGCCGTGGAAAGGTAGCGTTGTAGAGGCCGCGTCGCCTTGGGCTGGTGCTACACCAAAGGGTGACCTGTACGCCGGCGACGCCGTGAACCTGTACGCCAAGGACCTGTTCGCCACGGTAGGTGCACCTCTTGAAGGAGGGACCGGTCTTGTACTGTGTCGCTGCAAACTCTGGTTCGACCAAAGATATGTACGCCATGAAGGGGGAAGCGAGTCCCGGGCCGCGTCGTCACCGAGCTCCGATTCCTCCACACCGTCTCCTCTAAGAAACGTGGTGCAAAGCCTGTACGCCTGTAATCTGTTCTTCATTGACCTATCCGTTAGGGACGTGCACCTCATGAAGGAGGGGCCGGTCGTGGGCCGCGTCGTTGCGGACACTGGTACCGTCGAGGATCTGTACGCCATGAAGGGAAAGGCGAGTGTCGGGCTGCGTCGTCAGCGGGCTCCGGTTCCTCCACGCCGTCTCCTCCAATAGCATGGTGCAAAACCTGTACGCCTGTGTCTCCTTCGTGATGAACCTGTTCACCGTGGCCTTGTGCGTCGAGGATCTATGCGTCACGACCTGAATTTCATGACCTGTTCACCAAGAACATGAAGACCGGTCTCGGGCTGCGTCGTTGGGGAGCACCGACCACGCCTCGGCCGCGACACTCAAGAGGATGATGGGCTTGTGTAGGTAAGCTCCAGTAGTATGATGGTCCTGTGGACTCGGATGCATGTTCATGAAAGTGAGAGAGAAGAGAAAAAGAATCAGAGGATCGCCTCACCATCCTGGAACGTGAGCCTCCCCTCCATGTCACGGCCAGCTAGTTCCTCCTGGCGCTTGTACGAGGCGGTCGCCGGTGTTGGTGTTGCTTGCGTGGTGACTGGATATGCGAGGCTCCGAGGACTCCCTTGCCGCCGAGCGCCTCCGCGAGATGCGATCTCACGATGGCCTTTGGGCCTCTGGTTGCTGCGTTCCTCCCTGCGATGGATGTGAAGGGCGGCGGCCTTGCGGCGTCTACGGGTGCGTGTGTCTCTCCACCTAGCTGTCGCTGGGTTTGTGTATTACTATTTATAGGCAGAGGAGATGGGGCGCTGGAACGCGTAACCACGCCGCGGTCGTTCGGCCGTTCTCGATTTTCACGGAAGAGATATGGACTGCAACCAATCGATCTATCTTCCCTGCTTATCCCTTCATTATTTTTCTTGGCGCACATTTCTGCAGAAACAAAACGCCAGATACATAGCAAATATCTTCTCACGTGTAGTGCTTACCCTTTTTCTTACATGCGGGCATTCGGAGATGTATAAATACGCGCTGGCCAGGGTGCCGGTATACAAGTACTCTAGAAAGAATATTCCCCGAACCCTAAAAACCCCTGGCGGCGCTGTGGCGATTAGGGTTTGACGTGGACTTGACTTTGCCCTACGACTCGTCGCCGGTGCAAGAGAGAGAGGAAGAGGGAAGTGCTCCGGGCTCATGGCTGCGCCTAGCGCCGCAGGCTCGGGGGAGGGGAGCGATCCCCAGGCGGGCTGCGCCGCCAGAAGGAAACTTGAGGAGGCCTTGGGGAAACTTGATATATCCGAGGAAGAGGCTACTCCTTTGATCCTTGATGATCGCGTCGAGGGGAGGCCGGCGAAGTGGCTATTGGCCGGGAAGGTGCTCTACCGGAACCATCTACACATCCAGACCATCACTAATGCGCTTCGGCCGGCATGGGGCAACCAGCGTGGTTTGAAGTTTAGATCAGCGGGCGTCAACGTGTTTATAGCAGAATTTGAGAATCAGAGGGACAGAGATCGGGTGTGGGGCGGTTCGCCATGGCATATCAGTAAGAACGCCGTGGTGCTGGCTGAGTTTGACGAATGTATGCGGCCTGATGAGGTCCAGTTCGATCGTCTGCAGATTTGGGCTAGGGTTATGGATTTACCCTATAACCTAAGGGATGAGGCGTGGTGGATGCCGATCGCTAAGCAGATGGATAAAAACGCCCAGTTTGTCAAGTTTGATCATAATGGTGGTTTTTTGCGAGCAAGGATATCAATTGAGGTAGACCAGCCTTTGAGAAGGTGGATTTTGATCGATTCTGCCAGGAGAAAGAAGACGGACTTGTATGACATTCAATATGAACAGTTGCCCTATTTTTGTTTCTCCTGTGGTTGATTAGGGCATTCAGAGCTCTATTGTGCTAACCCGGGCTCACGCGATGACAAGGGTGAGCTTCCGTGTGGCTCTAACTCCATGCGTCGGATGATGCAAAGAAGTCACCGGCCAGCGACAACTCCTCCAGGGAACCAAAGTCTCACAGCAAGCCAACCACAAAGAACTCTAGTACTAACAAGGAACCTGGGCAGGAAGTGACATCTCCTATGAAGAACAAGCAGCCACCAAAGCGTAAAGATGCTCCACATCAAGTTTACAAACCCGTGGCTAAACCCTTGTTGCTTACAGATGGGAGTTTGGTCGATCCAGTTGGGGACGCGGGTGCAAGCATCAAGGACCCAACCGCAGCTAGCAATGATACAGAGGGAGATGACTTTGCTCGTGAACCCAAGAAGAAAAAGCCCAACCAGATAACTCGGCAGAGACCGCGTCGCGGTCCTGCCAGTCATAATGAGTGTTTTAAGCTGGAACTGCCGGGGGCTTGGGAACCCCAAGGCAGTTCGGGAGCTTCGCAGTATAGTGAAGCTTGAAGGCCCCTCCCTTCTCTTTGTAATGGAAACTAAAATCAAAGCAAAAAGAGTTGAGGATCTGAAGTTTACGCTTGGAATTGCAGGCAGTTTTCCAGTTGACAGTGTTGGCCTTAGTGGCGGCATATGTCTTTTTTGGTTCAGAGATGTGACCGTTGATTTGAAAATTTTCAGTAAGAATCATATTGATGTATTGGTTCATAGCAATAATCAGAACGCTTATGTTTGGCGTTTGACTGGTTTTTACGGAGCACCGCGAGCGGAAGAGAGACACCACAGTTGGCGGTTCTTGCGTACTTTGCATAACATACCCCATAGTGCCTGGTTGTGCATGGGAGATTTTAATGAAACTTTGTATGCATGTGAGCACTTCAGCAGAGCAGCACGGTCTGAAACTCACATGAGATCATTCAGGGAGGTTGTGGATGACATCTCTTTCCAAGATCTAGGCTGGTCTGGTACAGCCTACACATGGGATAATCATCAGATGGGAGAAGCAAATGTCAAGGCACGACTAGATCGAGTTTTTGCGAACGAGGAATTTCGGCAGCTTTTTCATCACATACGGGTTCGACATCTTCCTTTAGTTGAGTCTGACCATTGTTTTGGGATAGCAGAAATCAAAGAGGTACTGTCAGATCGGCCTAGGGCCAAGAAACAATTCCGCTATGAAAATGTCTGGCAGACACATACAGATTATGACCGCCTAGTGGAGGAGACATGGCGGGGCATACCACGGACTCCGGGCCTCCAAGGCATTGCATCGGCGCTTGGTACTTTGCAGACAACCCTAGAGCCATGGAGTTTGAAGGAATTTGGTTGTCTGGCACGTACTGTCAGACAACTCCAACAACGTCTGAACCGTGTTCGGTGTCAGGCTATAGGTACTGGGCCTTCGGATGAGGAGAAAAATATTGTTAAAAAACTGAAGGAGGCCTTGCATCAAGAGGAGATCTGGACTCGGCAGCGTTCGAGAGTTCCGTGGCTCCGAGAGGGCGATCGCAACACATCATATTTCCAGGTGCAAGCAGCTCAGCGACAACGTATGAATAAGATCTCAGATCTTCGCCGAGCTGATGGCACAGTTTGTGATAGTGGAGACGAGGATAAGGTGGAGGTACAGACCTTCTATCAGCAACTTTATGAATCACGGGGTTTTGCGGATCCCCAGCTGTTGTTATCACATGTGCCAGTCAAAGTGACACAAGCGATGAACATAGAACTATCCAAACCCTACACCCCGGAGGAAGTCAAAGTGGCGTTGTTTCAAATGGCTCCTTCGAAGGCACCGGGTGTTGATGGTTTTACTGCAGGTTTTTATCAGCGTCATTGGGATCTACTTGGTAATGACGTAACCGCGACAGTGCTTGATTTTCTCAATGGGGGGGGGGAGCTGCCATCGGGACTGAATGACACTTCTATTACCCTCATCCCCAAGGTTAGACACCCCCAATCAATTTCGCAATACCATCCAATTGCATTGTGTCCAGTTTTGTATAAGATTGCTGCTAAGGCAATCACCAATCGCTTGAGATGCATTATGGATGAGGTTATAAGTGAAGAGCAAAGTGCTTTCGTCCCCGGCCGCCTCATTACTGACAATGTGCTAGTTGCATATGAAAGTGTACATACGATGAGGCGGAGGAAGAAGGGCAAGAATTATTCATGCGCGGTCAAGCTCGATACGATGAAAGCATATGACCGCGTTGAGTGGCATTATCTCGAAGCTATACTAACTCGACTTGGCTTCTGTATGAGCTTTGTTAGATTGATAATGAAGTGCGTCTCCTCGGTGCGCTTCTCGGTGCGTGTCAACGGTGAACTTTTACCATACTTCACACCATCCAGAGGTTTCCGACAAGGTGATCCAGTTTCACCATTTCTTTTTCTGCTATGTGCGGAAGGATTTTCCTCGCTGTTAAAATATTACAGTGGAGTAACCATAGACAGGGGTCTGAGGGTGAGTTATAGATCACCATGGGTCACACATTTATTATTTGCGGATGACAGTTTGATTTTCATCAATGCAAGTAATCCAAGTGCTCTCAGACTCAATGAGATTCTTAGGATTTATGGAGAGGCATCGGGCCAAAGTGTTAATCGTGATAAAAGTTCAGTATACTTCAGTACTAACACTCCTGATTCGTTGAGGCAGGTTCTGCAAGCAACATTAAATATCCACGTGCAAGCACTCAGTGAGAAATACCTGGGGCTCCCTACTGCTGTGGGTCGGATTACCAGCGGTACATTTGATCATATCAGCGAAAGAGCTCACGGGAAAATACAAGGCTGGTCGAAAAAATTATTGGCGTGTGCAGGTCGAGAGACTCTTCTCAAATCTGTCGTTCAATCAATTCCTACTTATCCAATGAGTACATTCCTACTGACCAAGAAAGTTTGTAAGAGTCTTACTTCACCAATGGCCAAATATTTTTGGAGTAGCTCTCTTGACAAGAAATCATTGCATTGGGTGTCCTGGAAGGAGCTAGCTACACCCAAGTGCAAGGGCGGGATGGGGTTCAGAGACCCGCATCTTTTCAATCTTGCTATGCTGGGCAAACAAGGATGGCGATTCCTCACCAACCCGAGTTCCCTATGTGCAAGAGTTCTGAAGGGTCGTTACTTCCCCGACACTGACTTCATGAATGCTACTATACCAAAGTCAGCGTCGGCCACATGGAGGGCGATCATGGCGGGGAGGGAAGCCCTTCGATCCGGACTGATCTTTCGAGTGGGCGATGGCTCCTCCATATCAGCCTGGAACGATAAATGGATCCCAGGTACAATATCTATGTCTCCTATGTTTCGGCCTCAACATACAACTATTGAGCATGTGTCTGAGCTTATTGATCCATCTAACTGGTCGTGGAGACAAGAGCTTGTTCGGAATAATTTCATTGCGCCTGATGTTGAAGCAATATTGAACATCCCTATTCGGCAAGGAGGTGGAGATGATTTTCTTGCATGGGCATTTGAAAGATCGGGGAACTACACTGTGAAGTCGGCGTACCGTGCTCTCGTGACTCAGAAAGAGCGTGTTGCTCTAGAGGAAGGGACGGCTACCGGGACCTCAGAGGATAATACACAGATGTGGAAATCCCTATGAAAATTGAATGTCATTCCGAAGGTGAGAGTATTCTGGTGGAGGGTTCTTCGTGGAATTCTTCCGGATGAAGCCACTCTTAACCATCGACATATTGCAGAGATTCGTCGATGCAAAGTTTGTTTGGCTATGGATGAAAATCTGGAGCATGCACTCATACACTGTTCACATGCAAAGTGCTTCTGGGAGGAAGCGGCTGCATGGTTTGGCCTCAGATTGCCTCGTCTTCATCCAGACTCATGGGCGCGGGATATCACATGTGATCCTCGGTTTACAAACGATGACCGCGCCAAGATCACCACCATAATGTGGTCTATATGGCACTCCCGGAACCGGATCAAACACGGCGAAGAGGGAAGGAATCCTACGGCTACGATCAGGGCCACTAAGGAGGCGATCGCCCTTCTTCATCTACCACGGAGAGATGCGATGATTTTGCCTGGTTTCGGCTGGAGACCACCTGATGAAGGTGTTGTCAAGATCACCATAGATGGAGCCTTAAATTTGGCTGATGGCAAGGGCGGTGCGGGAGGGGTTGCTCGATCCTCTTCGGCGCTCCTGGGAGCTTGGTGCAAACCATATTTGGGTATCTCTGATCCCTTGATTATGGAGGGTTTATCACTGCGAGATGGAGTTCGGTTCGCTTCTCTTCGAGGTTTTTCGCATGTGATAATGGAAACTGATTGCTTGGAGATGGTGACGCTCTGGACCACTCGCCACAATTCTCGTTCAACTGTGGCTCCTTTATTAGTAGAGATAGGAGAGCTATGTAATAATTTTACTTTGTTTGATATTCAGCATGTAAACATGTCAGCTAACGTCCCGGCGCATCTTTGTGCAAAGCGTGCTTGCACTCTGAATGTGACCGATAGCTGGCTTGAGGAGACTCCTAGCTTCTTGGTGACCAGCCTCTTGGCTGATTGTCCTGAGAATGCCTTCATATGAATAAAAAGCTCTCTGTGTTTCCCCGCAAAAAAAAAGAATATTTTTGAAAGCAAAAAAAAAACTCAAAGAGATACGTATATTGTATGTTTTCCCGCGTGTGCATGCGTGTAAGACTATACCGCCGAGTATCAGTGCAATTATACATTGGGTCAGTACGTGAGCAAACTCAAAAGGCATGCATGCACTGAATCAAGGATTGCCTACTACGGGTGTACACCCAAAATCAACCATAGATGTGTATAACTTGCACTTAAAAAAATAATAATTTATATTTAAACTTATATTTTCTGAAAAAGGAACGCACAAAAATGCGTCGAACAAACGATTTCAAAAACATCAAGAATTCAGCATGTATTTTTGGAGCTTTTTGACTGTGTGAACCCAAACCCTGCTTACCAGATGCTAAACCACATTTATTTACACAACAACAAGTACTACTGCTGCCCCCTAATTAATTTAATACATCAGTTGTGACAATCTATTAGAGGCATGTAAAGAGAATGACTAGCAAATGTTATATCCTATACAAAAAATGGTCAACTTAGGAAGCCTAAAACACATGCTCCTGCTCTACAAAGGTGGTAAAATGCACTATTTGTTTAATCTCTGTGCAGGGCATGTGTAACTAGGGTGCTTGTTTGCATCAGGACAAAAAAAGAAGAGAAAAAGAAACATACTCTCTTGTCTCTGCTTAACCTGGCTTAATTAATTTTTGCTATCCTGCAAGGGAAGTGCCCCTGTTTCACCAAGTATCAGAAAAAGGCATAGCATAAAAAAGATTATCAGTGCTGGGTAGTACATTTGCTCAATGCTAGACCGGATTCTTCTCAGCTAATAACCCCTAAGAAAAACTTCTCTAAGTACCTACAAGCATAAAAATGGGAAGTGCTAGGCATCAGACTACTGCAAACTTGCACCTATCAGACTAGTCCATAGCCATTGGATAGGAGAGCGTTGGAGCGTTGGATTAGGACGCCCTGTTACGTGGGAGTTTCCACCTGATTAGGAGACAAGTCCTTGATTGATTTGATCACTTTCCTTATTAATTGCTTCCAAAAAATCTGCCCTAATTAACTGCTCCCAAAATCTCCGTCCTAATTAATTCCTCCAAGATCCGTTTTATGTTACCAAATATAGATTCTAGTTCGTTTGTTATTTCTTATGGACGTTTGAAGCAAAATATTGGAACGTAGGCTATTCAAAATTTGAGTGCTTGATGCACAGTACACGAATGTTAAGCAGAACTGCTTAATGTACAACGAGAAGTGTATCCAACCATGTATGAAGCGTGATGCACCCTTGTAGGAAGCATGGTTAGTGTGTAAGAAAAACTTTGTGCCTTATCTTCTCATACTTGTTGTTTCCATCGTGTGCTCCGATTTCATAGGTGCTTCGTATGCGTGATATTATTTGGGCGTCGAAGCACGTATGTGGTGGTGAGCTAGGTAGGAAGCACATCCTGTGATAGGTGGAAACATGGTTTACTAAAACTGGAAGCATATATTAGTTGAACTGTGTACATAAAGCACTTGTGTGGTACTAAAGACTAGGAATTCAGCCATTTATTCTGTTTCGTGCTTCCACGTAAATCAGAGATTCTTCCGTTTTGGCGAAATCTTATGTATAGTGCACCAGCCTATTCGTTTTTGTCTATGGCAGGATGAAGATGTATTTTAGAGGACAGTAAATTGTTTCCAATGTTCCATTAAATTGCTTCCCAGGAAACAAATATTTGTTCTCAAGCAGACTTATTTACCATTGCAACTACATTGGTTTAAAACCAAAAAATACTATTACTTCCAAAGAAATGACAATACGCGTCCAAAGAAATAACAATCTCGGACACCGTCAAGTTGATGGCTGGCATGCTTCCTTTTCAGTGTTGGTCATGCTTCCTACTGATGCTAGTCATGCTTCCTTGTGATGATAGTCGTGCTTCTTTCCAATGGTGAGTGTTTCCTTCCATCATCACCTGGTGAGCAGCATCAACAAGGAGTGACATGAACGGAGAAAGGCTGCAACAATGAACCATTAGCTAAGGTCTTCGTTGAAAACAAAGTAGTTCAGTTGAGAATGCGAGGCATCGTTTCATGTAGCCAGCCGCATGATCTCCCGTCGCTTGATGATCCCTCCCTGATGCATGGTGAGCGTCCATGCTAGCATGGCGTCACGTCCAACTACTGAGCTGACGACATCCCGATGTGGTGTATCCTGGAGTATATCATGTGGCGGTTGGCACCACCACGGTGACGCAAGTGCGAGGACCTTGTTCTTCACACCATCGCCATATGCGATGGAGCTAGCAAAATCTGATGAACAAATCAAAGATAAATGGATCAGAACTCTACACACTTGAATGCTTCAACAACGGAAATATCCCTATGAAAAAAGAACAATACCCAGGTCAGAACCTAGGTTAGATCGATGAGGATGGTGTGGAGAGCGATTCGTAGATGGGAAGCATGAAAGATTTGAGTATAGAAAATAATGCTATCTCAACATGAATAATCTCAATCCGAAGCATACAAATTTGGACATGTAATTAGCACCAAAATTAGTTGATAATTCAGTGACTTTGTGTATACCAATTTGAGATGAAAAAATGTAGTCGTATCAACTAGGGGAGATGAGACAAGCCGAGGACCGATTTCGTACAGATTACCGACCGCCGTCATCATTGGAACAAGGGACATCTGAGGCAGCTGTTGGGGAACGTAGTAATTTCAAAAAAATTCCTACGCACACGCAAGATCATGGTGATGCATAGCAACGAGAGGGGAGAGTGTTGTCCACGTACCCTCGTAGACCGAAAGCGGAAACGTTAGCACAACGCGATTGATGTAGTCGTGCGTCTTCACGATCCGACTGATCAAGTACCGAACGCACGGCACCTCCGAGTTCAGCACACGTTCAGCCCGATGACGTCCCTCGAACTCCGATCCAGCCGAGTGTTGAGGGAGAGTTTTGTTAGCACGACGGCGTGGTGACGATGATGATGTTCTACCGACGCAGGGCTTCGCCTAAGCACCGCTACAGTATTATCGAGGTGGACTATGGTGGAGGGGGGCACCGCACACGGCTAAAAGATCAAACGATCAATTGTTGTGTCCTTGGGGTGCCCCCTGCCCCCGTATATAAAGGAGCAAGGGGGGGAGGTGCGGCCGGCCAGGAGGAGGCGCGCCAGGAGGAGTCCTAGTAGGACTCCCTCCCTTCCTTGTTGGACTAGGAGAGGAGAGGGAAGGAGAGAGGGGGAAAGGAAAGGGGGGGGGGGGGCGCCGCCCCCCTCCTTGTCCAATTCGGACTTGCGGGGGGGGGGGGGGGGTTCCGGTAACCCCCCGGTACTCCGGTATATATCCGATAACCCCCCGGAACCATTCCGGTGTCCGAATATAGTCATCCAATATATCAATCTTCATGTCTCGACCATTTCGAGACTCCTCGTCATGTCTGCGATCACATCCGGGACATCGAAAAACCTTCGGTACATTAAAACATATAAATTCATAATATAACTGTCATCGAAACGTTAAGCGTGCGGACCCTACGGGTTCGAGAACTATGTAAGCATGACCAAGACACGTCTCCGGTCAATAACCAATAGCGGAACCTGGATGCTCATATTGGCTCCCACATATTCTACGAAGATCTTTATCGGTCAGACCGCATAACAACATACGTTGTTCCCTTTGTCATCGGTATGTTACTTGCCCGAGATTCGATCGTCGGTATCTCAATACCTAGTTCAATCTCGTTACCGACAAGTCACTTTACTCGTTCCGTAATACATCATCCCACAACTAACTCATTAGTTGCAATGCTTGCAAGGCTTAAGTGATGTGCATTACCAAGAGGGCCCAGAGATACCACTCCGACAATCGGAGTGACAAATCCTAATCTCGAAATACGCCAACCCAACAAGTACCTTTGGAGACACCTGTAGAGCACCTTTATAATCACCCAGTTACGTTGTGACGTTTGGTAGCACACAAAGTGTTCCTCCGGTAAACGGGAGTTGCATAATCTCATAGTCATAGGAACATGTATAAGTCATGAAGAAAGCAATAGCAACATACTAAATGATCGAGTGCTAAGCTAACGGAAATGGTCAAGTCAATCACATCATTCTCCTAATGATGTGATCTCGTTAATCAAATGACAACTCATGTCTATGGCTAGGAAACATAACCATCTTTGATCAACGAGCTAGTCAAGTAGAGGCATACTAGTGACACTCTGTTTGTCTATGTATTCACACAATTATTATGTTTCCGGTTAATACAATTCTAGCATGAATAATAAACATTTATCATGATATAAGGAAATAAATAATAACTTTATTATTGCCTCTAGGGCATATTTCTTTCAGTCTCCCACTTGCACTAGAGTCAGTAATCTAGATTACACAGGAATGATTCTAATACCCATGGAGCCTTGGTGTTGATCATGTTTTGCTCGTGGAAGAGGCTTAGTCAACGGATCTGCAACATTCAGATCCGTATGTATCTTGCAAATTTCTATGTCTCCCACCTGGACTAAATCCCGGATGGAATTGAAGCGTCTCTTGATGTGCTTGGTTCTCTTGTGAAATCTGGATTCCTTCGCCAAGGCAATTGCATCAGTATTGTCACAAAAGATTTTCATTGGACCCGATGCACTAGGTATGACACCTAGATCGGATATGAACTCCTTCATCCAGACTCCTTCATTTGCTGCTTCCGAAGCAGCTATGTACTCCGCTTCACATGTAGATCCCGCCACGACGCTTTGTTTAGAACTGCACCAACTGACAGCTCCACCATTTAATGTAAACATGTATCCGGTTTGCGATTTAGAATCGTCCGGATCAGTGTCAAAGCTTGCATCAACGTAACCATTTACGATGAGCTCTTTGTCACCTCCATAAACGAGAAACATATCCTTAGTCCTTTTCAGTATTTCAGGATGTTCTTGACCGTTGTCCAGTGATCCACTCCTGGATTACTTTGGTACCTCCTTGCTAAACTTATAGCAAGGCACACATCACGTCTGGTACACAACATTGCATACATGATAGAGCCTATGGCTGAAGCATAGGGAACATCTTTCATCTTCTCTCTATCTTCTGCAGTGGTCGGGCATTGAGTCTTACTCAACTTCACACCTTGTAACACAGGCAAGAACCCTTTCTTTGCTTGATCCATTTTGAACTTCTTCAAAACTTTGTCAAGGTATGTGCTTTGTGAAAGTCCAATTAAGCGTCTTGATCTATCTCTATAGATCTTGATGCCCAATATATACGCAGCTTCACCGAGGTCTTTCATTGAAAAACTCTTATTCAAGTATCCCTTTATGCTATTCAGAAATTCTATATCATTTTCAATCAGCAATATGTCATCCACATATAATATTAGAAATGCTACAGAGCTCCCACTCACTTCTCCAAAAGTCTGTACAAAACCAAATGCTTTGATCACACTATCAAAGCGTTTATTCCAACTCCGAGAGGCTTGCACCAGTCCATAAATGGATCGCTAGAGCTTGCACACTTTGTTAGCTCCCTTTGGATCGACAAAACCTTCCGGTTGCATCATATACAACTCTTCTTCCAGAAATCCATTCAGGAATCCAGTTTTGACATCCATTTGCCAAAATTCATAATCATAAAATGCGGCAATTGCTAACATGATTCGGACAGACTTAAGCATCGCTACGGGTGAGAAGGTCTCATCGTAGTCAATCCCTTGAACTTGTCGAAAACCTTTTGCAACAAGTCGAGCTTTATAAACAGTAACATTACCGTCAGCGTCAGTCTTCTTCTTGAAGATCCATTTATTCTCAATGGCTTGCCGATCATCGGGCAAGTCAACCAATGTCCACACTTTGTTCTCATACATGGATCCCATCTCAGATTTCATGGCCTCAAGTCATTTTGCGGAATCTGGGCTCACCATCGCTTCTTCATAGTTCGTAGGTTCGTCATGGTCTAGTAACATAACCTCCAGAACAGGATTACCGTACCACTCTGGTGCGAATCTTACTCTGATTGACCTACGAGGTTCAGTAACAACTTGATCTGAAGTTCCATGATCATCATCATTAACTTCCTCACTAATTGGTGTAGGCATCACAGAAACCGGTTTCTGCGATGAACTACTTTCCAATAAGGGAGCAGGTACAATTACCTCATCAAGTTCTACTTTCCTCCCACTCACTTCTTTCGAGAGAAACTCCTTCTCCAGAAAGATTCCGAATTTAGCAACAAAAGTCTTGCCTTCGGATCTGTGATAGAAGGTGTACCCAACTGTCTCCTTTGGTTATCCTATGAAGACACATTTCTCTGATTTGGGTTCGAGCTTATCAGGTTGAAGTTTTTTCACATAAGCATCGCAGCCCCAAACTTTAAGAAACGACAACTTTGGTTTCTTGCCAAACCACAGTTCATAAGGCGTCGTCTCAACGGATTTTGATGGTGCCCTATTTAACGTGAATGCGGCCGTCTCTAAAGCATAACCCCAATACGATAGTGGTAAATCAGTAAGAGACATCATAGATCGCACCATATCTAGTAGAGTACGATTACGACGTTCAGACACACCATTACGCTGTGGTGTTCTGGGTGGCGTGAGTTGCGAAACTATTCCGCATTGTTTCAAATGAAGACCAAACTCATAACTCAAATATTCTCCTCCAGATCAGATCGTAGAAACTTTATTTTCTTGTTACGATGATTTTCAACTTCACTATGAAATTATTTGAACTTTTCAAATGTTTCAGACTTATGTTTCATTAAGTAGATATACCCATATCTGCTTAAATCATCTGTGAAGGTGAGAAAATAACGATATCCACCATGAGCCTCAACATTCATCGGACCACATACATCTGTATGTATGATTTCTAACAAATCTGTTGCTCTCTCCATAGTTCCGGAGAACGGCGTTTTAGTCATCTTGCCCATGAGGCACGGTTCGCAAGTACCAAGTGATTCATAATCAAGTGGTTCCAAAAGTCCATCAGTATGGAGTTTCTTCATGCGCTTTACACCGATATAACCTAAACGGCAGTGCCACAAATAAGTTGCACTATCATTATCAAATCTACATCTTTTGGCTTCAATACTATGAATATGTGTATCACTACTGTCGAGATTCAACAAAAATAGACCACTCTTCAAGGGTGCATGACCATAAAAGATATTATTCATATAAATAGAACAACCATTATTCTCTGATTTAAATGAATAACCGTCTCGCATCAAACAAGATCCAGATATGATGTTCTTGCTTAACGCTGGCACCAAATAACAATTATTTAGGTCTAAAACTAATCCCGAAGGTAGATGTAGAGGTAGCGTGCCAACCGCGATTACATCGACTTTGGAACCATTTCCCACGCGCATCGTCACCTCGTCCTTAGCCAATCTTCGCTTAATCCGTAGCCCCTTGTCCAGGTGAGACCTTGGAAGGTCGTGGTTCGAACAATACTATTCACCCGAGGACCTCTTGGTGCTACCAACGCGTGTGTGTGAGCTAACCAACAGACAAGACACCACTTGATGCCTTAATGAGATAATTTAATGAGGGAGATTTAGAAAATATTCCATTGCATCTCAAAAAAAAAGTTCAAGATGTTTTTGAAAAAATGTTTCACATTTATTATAAATTTGTAAACATGTTTTTGAAAGACTTTTGACATGCATTCAAAAAATTGACAACAAAAAAGTTCAACGTGTATTGAAAAAATTATTGTGTACAACTATTTTTACATTTCTACAAACACTTTTAACATGTTTTAGTACATTTCTAGAATTACTATTATTACACAATAATTTTTAATACACATTGAACAGTTACATTGTCAACTTTTTGTGATTGTGTATTTTAAAAACAAAATGAAGATAGGTAATAATTGTCCGTGCTTGTGGTCTTGCATGAAGATACATAAATCAACAGAAAAAAATAATATACATTGAACAGTAAATCCACATAAATTTTAGAAAAAGTTCATTTTTACCTCTTCAAACTACACAATAATGAAAATAGAATAGATTATCAAAAAAGAATATAGAATAAAGAATTTTTTTAATATAGAATATTGAATTAAAATACACAATATTTGCCTACTGATAATTATTGTATTTTTATATGGTAAAATTTCCATATCATGAAAACTAAGCAGGAACTTGAAAAAAGAACATGAAGAAAATGTGTCCAGGGATTGCATGCACAGCGATATGCGGAATTGGTCTATATATGTTTCTGGCTAATACTACGATGCATTATTTAGATTGGCCTGGTGGCCATCTCGTGCCTACATTATGCACTAAGAAGTAGTTCCAGGATCCCCGTCCCTGCAGTGATTTCTCACTCTTTCATACTGGCACATGGGATTCGCATTTCTAATTTGAGAAGCCTTACTATGTATTCAAATAAAACATGAGGTGTTTTCTGTAAAAACAAAATCAATCGTCTACTTGCATACGGTAGCCCATACGGCCGCATACGGGCGGAGGCACCGTATATGCGCAGGAGGACAAGTTACAGCACCATTTTTTGTATTCTACAAGTTTAGGTACCAAACTAACCGCGACGGACAAGTTAAGGCACCCGTGATGTATTTAACTCCAAATCAAAGGTAACGCAAATCAAAACAATTAATTAAAAATGGATGAAAGATGAGATGAATCTGACCATAGTTTTCGGCTGGGTGCATACCAGTACCGGGGGCTGACGCCTCGGATGCGCATGCATCTTCCTTGCCTAGCCAAAATGGCGCACCAGTGCGGTGGAAGTGGTGGTGACGGGGCACGGTCTGGTGAGGGATCAGAGCGGCGATGGAGTTTACGTGGTCGATGGTGACATCAGGGAACGATGAAGCAGACGGGGGCGGGACGCCGCATCATCGACGTGGATGAGATATAGTCGTCGCAGTTTCTTTTGTGCAGGTAGACGCCGCGGCGAGCTCGGGGATGAGCTTGGTGGGACGGGCAGGTGGGGCGAGATTAACTCGGGAGAGATAAATTTTGTGATTAATTGACGGATTGAATATTTGCTTCTTAATATAAACCGCTGGATTAGGAAAGAATGAACGACGCAGGAGCAGTTTGATGAAAGTTTCCTATCAGACTTCGGATAGGAAGCGTTTCCCAAAATTAAAGCTGCTGGTAGTACTACAACTTCATGCCAGCGTCTTAGAGCAACTGAACATTAGAGTTGTAAAAACTCTTTACTGAATAGAGCCTCATAAGCAGAAGGCTACAAAATAAAGGGAAAAAATAAAGCAGTGGCACACTAGTAAAATGGGTTGAGTGAAAAAAATCTGAAAAATAACTGAGAAAGGGGAGACACCATACACGGCTAGTAAATGGGCTCAGTAAAAAAAATCATACTCTTCTTTTCCAGTGAATGATTTCAACATTCTACAAAGTCATAGAGGTTTCAGTAAAAAAAATCATACCGCTAGTAAAATAATGGGTTCAGTAATCATACGCACCCCCACATCTACACTATAAAACAAAAAACACAAAAAATTGGAATACCACTAGATTACTGTAATCAACATCTGTCCATGGAAAAAATGGATCTACATTATAAGGATAGATACATACCTACGCCCACTAATTGAAAAACATCTTGAAACACGAACACAAAAATGAAAATCTAAATAAATAAAAAAAGGATAAACTCTGGGGTGATTCTCTACTTGAAACTACTAATGAAATACTTCGTACAAACAAAAGAATCGGATACTAAAGCGCCCCCCCCCCCCCCCCCCCCCCGCGGGAGGAGCACTCCAATCTGCTGGGAGAAACCCCGCGGGAGTGCTAAGAAGTTCTTTGGATTTGGGAGAGGGGAATGGATAGAGATGAAGCGCACTGAAAGCTGACTGCTCGTTCCCCTCCTCTTATTTACCACAGTGGCAGCCCTCTCTGTAATAAATATAAAAAAGGCACGAAAAACAAGACAAAACAAACAAAAAAGGCGCCCAAACACTTGCCCAGTCCACAAAAGCACACGCGACAAAGCTTTCACCGAAAAAAAAGAAAACGGGCCGGTCCGCGTGTTAGACAGGCCAAAACAAAGGGCCGAGCGCCTCAGCACGAATCTACAAGCGAACACGGATGGAACGGCTAGCTCGTTGAAGTCTCAGTCGACTGAGATTTAGCAGCTCCGTACTGTGTAATGGACTTGTGACTCACTCCTGCACCATACGATATCATACCATGGCAACTTGTACGGCGGAGCTTGCATTGGCTATCCAGTGCAAGTTGAGTGTGCCCCGGTGCAAGTTGAGCCTGCAGAGCCCCGATGCACAGGTCGCACACGCACGTCCTCTTGTTGTTTTAATTTAATTAATTTCAGCCACTTGGGCTGGGAATCATCTCACCACCTTCTTACGAGCTTTGCTACACCTAACCTATAGTTTACGTAATCATTATTAGGGGCATGACAAGGATTGAAGGGTTGGGATTAAATTTAGTATAAAGCTAAAAATATGATATGCATGCCCTCCTGGACACGGCGTACACGGATGAAGAAGGTTAAAAATGCTCTTTTTGAGATGTTCCTCTCAACAGCCCCGGGGCCGGACGTTTTACCTATACATTTTTTCCAAAAACATTTGGATATGTGTGGTGCCGAAGTGACTGTGGCCGTTCTTAAAATAGTGAAAGGAAAGGGAAGTGCACAAGAAATTAACTATACTTTTTTGGCTCTCATTCCGAAGGTAAAAGAAATCCAATATTTCTCTCACAATTTCGTCCATCAGCTTGGGCAATGTGCTATATAAGATAGCTTCAAAGGTGGTTACAAACCGGTTGAAGCTGGTACTTCCAGATATTACATCAGCAGAACAATCGGCGTTTGTCCTCGGTCAGCTAATTATAGATAATATTATTGTTTCATATGAATGCCTGCACTATACGAAGCGTAACAGAGCATTGAAGCTTTACCGGGGAGATCCCCCCCCCCCCGGTACATATTTTGTTGGCATAAGAGGGTCTTTCGTACCTCGTAAAAAGTTTAG
Source organism: Triticum aestivum (assembly GCF_018294505.1). Classification (NCBI taxonomy): domain Eukaryota; kingdom Viridiplantae; phylum Streptophyta; class Magnoliopsida; order Poales; family Poaceae; genus Triticum; species Triticum aestivum. The sequence continues at coordinate 445,977,643 of NC_057796.1, forward strand.
ACCAGTCATCACAGGTTGGTGGGTTACAAGTGGCGTCTTCGGCTCCACGTGTCAGTCACCTTTTGTTTGCTAATAGTCTGTTGTTTTTCAAAGCTAATGGTGTTGGGAAGTCGTCGTGCTAAGGCCCCACAGGTCCAGCGCACTAGAACAACAACGGCCGCCGGTGAAGAAAATCCTAGATCAGAAGGATCAACCCGCACACACATAGACCGGATCCAAGCGGATCCACCGAAGACAAACGCCAATCGGATCCCACAAGATCCGTCGGAGACACACCACACGCTCTGCGACGACGCTAGAAACATCACTAGGACAGGGGCTAGGCGGAGAGGACCTTATTTTATCTTCAAGAAGCTGCTTCCGCCTCGTCTTCCCAAGTATGGCACAAACCCTAACAAAACTTCAAAAAATATCTAAAAACAAAACCCTACCACCGGTAAAGCCCGGGATCCAGCGCGCCTCCATGATCCAAGGACCATACACTAGTAGAAAAAGGGCCTTTAGTCCCGGTTCTGGAACCGGGACTAAAGGGTCGTTACTAAAGCCTTCCCCTTTAGTCCCGGTTCTTACACGAACCGGGACTAAAGGCCCTCCACGTGGCCGCTGCCTGGAGGTCCACCTTTAGTCCCGGTTGGTAACACCAACCGGTACTAAAGGAAATTTTATGATTTTTTTTTTCAAATTTCTGAATTATTTTAACCTCTAATCTCTAATCACCCCTCATCACTGCTCAATTTAACCTCTAATCTCTAATCACCCCTCATCATTCCAAATCATCTAACTTCCCGGACGGTCACCCATCCTCTCACTACTCCAGCCTGAGCATGCTTAACTTCCGGGTTCTATTCTCCCTCGTGTCCAAGTCTGCACTTGTTGTTTTCCTGACAATAGTAAGATGTCAATCCTATTAACCCTCAGGAATTTAGCTTGAGCATGAAGTCACACATTTCACTGTTTGAGTTTGAAACTATTGTTCTAAAAAACAATAATTATTTAGTAATACTAATATTTCTTGAATAAGTAGTTTGACCATAGTTTGACCACAGTTTGACCAAAATTCAAAAAAATGAAATAATTATTTAGTAACACTAATATTTCTTGAATAATTAGTTTGACCATTGTTTGACCACAGTTTGACCAGATTTGACCAAAATTCAAAAAAACTGAAATAATTATTTAGTCACACTAATATTCTTGAATAATTATTTAGTAACACTAATACTTCTTGAATAAGTAGTTTGACCATAGTTTGACCAGATTTAACAAAAATAAAAAAAACATAAATTTGAGCATAGCTTTTTTTCCTTTTAGAATTTGAGGATTCTAAAAATTTGCAAACAGGCCGTAGGCGGTCAAAATCGGATGCGGATTTTCGTGCTGAACATTTTGATATATTATATGTTTTTTTCTGACATCGTATGCAAAAGTTATAGCGGTTTTATATTTTCCCTACACTTTTTGCAAAACATGTCCAAATTTAAGTTTTTAAATTTTCCTAACTAGTACATGTAGTAACATAACTACATTTGGAAGGATTTTAATTTTTGAAGTTTTTATCATTTTCTTTAGCTTTTTACAAAACTGAAAAGGCGATCCAAAGGGAGGGGGGGTAGAGTTTGAAAATGGGACCTTTAGTACCGGTTCGTGCCATGAACCGATACTAATGCCTCAAACCTCATTAATACCGGTTGGTGGCTCGAACCGGGACTAAAGGTCTAACCTTTAGTACCGGTTGGTGCCACGAACCGGTACTAATGGGCATCGCACCCTTTAGTCCCGGTTCGTGGCACCAACCGGGACTAAAGGTCTTATTTGAACCGGGACTAATGCCTGTACGGTGCCCTAGCCGCTCGAACCGGGACTAATGCTCACATTAGTCCCGGTTCGTAATGCAACCGGGATTAATGCTCTTTTCTGGCCGAACCAAAGCCCTGTTTTCTACTAGTGATAGGAGATGAGGCGGACCGGCGGCGGCGCCGGGGAGAGGCAAGGAAACCCTACCTGAGAGGTCGCAGGAGGCAGGAGTAGATCACATGTTGTCTTATTGTCCCGTATAACTATGTGTACTGGAAAGATAATGTGGAGAAAATAATAATATGAGTACAACATGTGAGATTTTCTTTTGGGGGTGATATAGCTAGATCAGGACGTGAAAACAAAGATAACATGAAGGTGCTAGATAACATGAAACATGCTAGACGTGCTTGTCCAGAACCACCGGACTGATTTGTTAATCCAGCAGCAGCAGTAACCATACTACTTGGCCTGATAAGGTTTTCAGGTACGCGCGCACTGCTCAGACCCCGCAGGATCACCATGTACCAAAGAAACTAGAGACCGGAGACACGGGCTAGCTAGCTATGCGCTGTCACTGCAAAAGGCTCAACGCGTGCAAGCCAGAAGTCATCTTGCACACTTGCCCGATCCTGCCGAAGTGCATGGAGGATTGTGGGCACTGGCGTATCTTTGTGTAGCTGCTAAATGACAATGGCAAATGCTTACGTGCACGATGAATTAAGCCCATCAACACAATTTGACGGCCGATTTTCTCATATATGAAGCTGAGGTGCATGGTATCATCTGTGTGATGGTTATCAACGGACCATAAGAACGTGAGAGTGAGGTAGGGACGTACCATAGGAACTTGGCTCCTGTCGTCGACCAATCGTACGTCCTGTAGTGTAGTGTGCTGGCATGAACTGACCATGGATCTGCATGCCCGCGCTAGGTCGTTGTAGACATCGGAGTGTTTGGGTACGTGTCTAACAGTCTGAGTACATATACATGTGCCCGCGTGAGATTTGTAATACTGTGGACAGTTTGAGACAAGAAGAAAAGCAGAAAAAGAGAAGAAATAAACAACACCGCAATCGACATGGGGAATCCTTGGTCTCTTGAGCTGCCGAGTTCGTGTTTTCCTCCGTTCGGCCGCACCTGCAACGAGGAAACAACGACCGAGGTGAACCCAGAAGAAGGCATTCCCGATGCCGTCGTCAACTCGATCTCGCTGCCGGTGGACATCATCTTGGAGGTGCTAACCAGACTCCCGGTGAAGACCCTGCGCCGGTTCCGGTGCGTGTAGGTGGTGAGATTTGTAATACTGTGTCCAAGGTTCCGGTGCGTGTCCAAGGTTCCGGTGCGTGTCCAAGGTGGCGCGCCCTCCTCTCTGACCCAGCCTTCGCCGCCGCACAGCGATCCCGTGCCGCCGCCGCCGACACCCCCCTCGTCGTCGGTGTGTTCGGAAAACTGGGCCCACTCGAGAAATTCGACCCGTACAGACCGCCACGCTTTCCCAGGCATCTCTCGAGCTGCGGGTGATTGACACGGCCGACGGCAACTTCCTCAAGGTGGTGAAAGACGTCAAGAGCGCAAAGCTGATGCGCATACGCCTCGACCTTGTCTTCGTCGACCAAGGCGTGCATGGCGCTAGGGTGATCGATCTGGCGACCGGGCGGGTGCTCACCGTCGGTGGAGAGGCATCCATACAATATCCCAAAGCCGACACCAATGGAATCCCGCACGATTTCATGCATGCCGAGTTTTGCCACTCCAACTTCGGCCGCGCCACCCCGGCCCGTCCGGTGCGTACAAGGTCGTCCGTCTCCGGAACGCCGTCACGGCGCTTGGCGATGGCCAGATCTGCCAGGTTGCCACAGTAGTGGCCGCGGCCACAGCCACAACAGAACCCACGACGTGGAGGCAGAGACCGGAGCCCCTATCCCTACTTGTTGGTGCTCCAGTTGCACGGCCACCGTCAACGGCGTCCTCCACTTAATGGATCATGGCGCTCCTGCCCATGGTACAGGTCCGGTGAAAGGGGATGATCGACGGGCCACCAACCGGGTGCCCGAGGGAGGATGAAAATTGGGAGATGGTACTAGCAGAGCTCAACAATACTTTGAGCGTTATTCAAACCGTATGGTCCCCTTGTTATCTAGGTGACCGATACACTAACATATGGCTTCTAGTTGATCCTGAGAAGAGCACATGGAAAAGAGAGTGCACTATACAAATGACTAAAAGTTGGTGCTTTTTAAAAGTACTGGAGATCTTCGTTGACGGAAGGATACTTACGTTGAACGCGTTCGAGATAGAAGAGGAAGATCTATATGATGTTCGGTGCATCCTACAACTTTAGGACCCAACCACAGGATCTCTAACAGACTTAGTGAAGATGCCTGAGTATTTTAAGGGCTCAATGACACTTTATACCGGAAGCCTAATGTCTTGATCAACACTTCTGGACAACTAGGCTCGAGAACGACAGACTGACAATTCATATTCGATCGGGGCACGTGAGGAGTAACTCTATGCATTTGGTCTATTCAGTTTATTACATGGTTCGGTTTATACGATATTAATACTTTAGTAAATACGGTATAAAATTAAGATATAGTTTGGATTCGGTATGTACCAAATTATTTTGGTATGTTTCCAATATTATATACTCTTATGTTAGAGTACCCGCCTCTTGAGGGACAAAATCCCTGTTTTGGACCCTTGGGAAAACTTTAACACGATTAGACTTTTTTTAGAATTTTTAGCACGATCTTACCCTTTTGATAAACGACCAATCTTCTAGTGTAAATGACGAATTTGTCGATGTTTTCCAAGGTGAAATGCCATGAGTTGTGGCGTTTTCCAAGGTGAAACATCATGGGCTGTGGCGTTTCCCAAGATTAAACGTTATGGGTTGTGAAATTTTTTAGTGCAGTAGCAACGATGAGCAATTTGACATTCCAGAAAAGAGGTCAGATCGTGCTAAAATTTTCAGCGAGGTTTATTTTATGCTAAAGTTATCCAAAAAGGCCAAAACTCTGATTTTGTCCTCTCATGGGAGCATCCTTTCGCGCTGGCGCCGTACGCCTCCCTCGGGCTCCTGCCGTCCGTTCTGTTCAGTCGGCGCACACTAAAGGAAATATGCCCTAAAGGCAATAATAAAGTTATTATTTATTTCCTTATATCATGATAAATGTTTATTATTCATGCTAGAATTGTATTAACCGAAAACATAATACTTGTGTGAATACATAGACAAACAGAGTGTCACTAGTATGCCTCTACTTGACTAGCTCGTTGATCAAAGATGGTTATGTTTCCTAGCCATAGACATGAGTTGTCATTTGATTAACGGGATCACATCATTAGGAGAATGATGTGATTGACTTGACCCATTCCATTAGCTTAGCACTTGATCGTTTAGTATTCTGCTATTGCTTTCTTCATGACTTATACATGTTCCTATGACTATGAGATTATGCAACTCCCGTTTACCGGAGAAACACTTTGTGTGCTACCAAACGTCACGACGTAACTGGGTGATTATAAAGGTGCTCTACAGGTGTCTCCGAAGGTACTTGTTGGGTTGGCGTATTTCGAGATTAGGATTTGTCACTCCGATTGTCGGAGAGGTATCTCTGGGCCCACTCGGTAATGCACATCACTTAAACCTTGCAAGCATTGTAACTAATGAGTTAGTTGCGGGATGATGTATTACGGAACGAGTAAAGAGACTTGCCGGTAACGAGATTGAACTAGGTATTGAGCTACCGACGATCGAATCTCGGGCAAGTAACATACCGATGACAAAGGGAACAACGTATGTTGTTATTCGGTCTGACCGATAAAGATCTTCGTAGAATATGTAGGAGCCAATATGGGCATCCAGGTTCCGCTATTGGTTATTGACCAGAGAGGTGTCTCGGTCATGTCTACATAGTTCTCGAACCCATAGGGTCCGCACGCTTACCGTTCGTTGACGATATAGTACTATGAGTTATGTATGTTGGTGACCGAATGTTGTTCGGAGTTTTGGATGAGATCATGGATATGAAGAGGAACTCCGGAATGGTCCGGAAGTAAAGATTGATATGTGGATAGTAGTGTTTGATCTCCGGAAGGGTTCCGGAATCCATCGAAAGGGGTTCCAGATGTTTCCCGAAATGTTTGGGCACGAGAACACTTTATCTGGGCCAAAGGGGAAAGCCCACGAGGTTTTTGGAAAGCGCAAAAGGAAGTTTCGCGGAGTCCAGGGGCCAGACGCCAGGGTCCCTGGCGTCTGGGTCGAGACGCCGGGAACCCTGGCGTCTAGCCCTGGAGTCCGAGAAGTACTCTTACCTTTCGGGTAAAACCGACTTTGTGGAGGCTTTTACTCCAAGTTTCGACCCCAAGGCTCAACATATAAATAGAGGGGTAGTGCTAGCACCCAAGACACATCAAGAAACACCAAGCCGTTTGCCGGCAACCCCGTCCCCTCTAGTTTATCCTCCGTCATAGTTTTCGTAGTGCTTAGGCGAAGCCCTGCGGAGATTGTTCTTCACCAACACCGTCACCACGCCGTTGTGCTGCCGGAACTCATCTACTACTTCGCCCCTCTTGCTGGATCGAGAAGGCGAGGACGTCATCGAGCTGAACGTGTGCAGAACTCGGAGGTGCCGTGCGTTCGGTACTTAGATCGGTCGGATCGTGAAGACGTACGACTACATCAACTGCGTTGATAAAACGCTTCCGCTTACGGTCTACGAGGGTACGTAGACAACACTCTCCCCTCTTGTTGCTATGCATCACCATGATCTTGCGTGTGCGTAGGAAAATTTTGAAATTACTACGTTCCCCAACAGTGGCATCCGAGCTAGGTTTTATGCGTAGATGTTATATGCACGAGTAGAACACAAGTGAGTTGCGGGCGATACAAGTCATACTTCTTAACAGCATGTCGTACTTTGGTTCAGCGGTATTGTTGGATGAAGCGGCCCGGACCGACATTACGCGTACGCTTACGCGAGACTGGTTCTACCGACGTGTTTTTGCACACAGGTGGCTGGCGGGTGTCAATTTCTCCAACTTTAGTTGAACCGAGTGTGGCTACGCCCGGTCCTTAAGAAGGTTAAAACAACACTAACTTGACGAACTATTCTTGTGGTTTTGATGCGTCGGTAAGAATGGTTCTTGCTCAGCCCGTAGCAGCCACGTAAAACTTGCAACAACAAAGTAAAGGACGTCTAACTTGTTTTTGCAGGGCATGTTGTGATGTGATATGGTCAAGACGTGATGCTATATTTTATTGTATGAGATGATCATGTTTTGTAACCGAGTTATCGGCAACTGGCAGGAGCCATATGGTTGTCGCTTTATTGTATGCAATGCAATCGCCCTGTATTGCTTTACTTTATCACTAAGCGGTAGCGATAGTCGTACAAGCATAAGTTGGCGAGACGACAACGATGCTACGATGGAGATCAAGGTGTCGCGCCGGTGACGATGGTGATCATGACGGTGCTTCGAAGATGGAGATCACAAGCACAAGATGATGATGGCCATATCATATCACTTATATTAATTGCATGTGATGTTTATCTTTTATGCATCTTATCTTGCTTTGTTTGACGGTAGCATTATAAGATGATCTCTCACTAAATTTCAAGGTATAAGTGTTCTCCCTGAGTATGCACCGTTGCCAAAGTTCGTCGTGCCCAGACACCACGTGATGATCGGGTGTGATAAGCTCTACGTCCATCTACAACGGGTGCAAGCCAGTTTTGCACACGCAGAATACTCAGGTTAAACTTGACGAGCCTAGCATATGCAGATATAGCCTCGGAACACTAAGACCGAAAGGTCGAGCGTGAATCATATAGTAGATATGATCAAGATAGTGATGTTCACCATTGAGAACTACTCCATTTCACGTGATGATCGGTTATGGTTTAGTTGATTTGGATCACGTGATCACTTAGATGATTAGAGGGATGTCTATCTAAGTGGGAGTTCTGAAGTAATATGATTAATTGAACTTAAATTTATCATGAACTTAGTACCTGATAGTATTTTGCATGTCTGTGTTTGTTGTAGATAGATGGATCGTGCTGTTGTTCCGTTGAATTTTAATGCGTTCCTTGAGAAAGCAAAGTTGAAAGATGATGGCAGCAATTACACGAACTGGGTTCGTAACTTGAGGATTATCCTCATTGCTGCACAGGAGAATTACGTCCTGGAAGCACCGCTAGGTGCCAAACCTGCTGCAGGAGCAACACCAAATGTTATGACCTTCTGGCAGAGCAAAGCTGATGACTACTCGATAGTTCAGTGTGCCATGCTTTACGGCTTAGAACCGGGACTTCAACGATGTTTTGAACGTCATGGAGCATATGAGATGTTCCAGGAGTTGAAGTTAATATTTCAAGCAAATGCCCGGATTGAGAGATATGAAGTCTCCAATAAGTTCTACAGCTGCAAGATGGAGGAGAATAGTTCTGTCAGTGAGCATATACTCATAATGTCTGGGTATAACAGTCACTTGATTCAACTGGGAGTTAATCTTCCGGATGATAGCGTTATTGACAGAATTCTTTAATCACTGCCACCAAGCTACAAGAGCTTCGTGATGAACTATAATATGCAAGGGATGGATAAGACGATTCCCGAGCTCTTCACAATGCTAAAGGCTGCGGAGGTAGAAATCAAGAAGGAGCATCAAGTGTTGATGGTCAATAAGACCACCAGTTTCAAGAAAAAGGGCAAAGGGAAGAAGAAGGAGAACTTTAAGAAGAACAGCAAACAAGTTGCTGCTCAAGAGAAGAAACCCAAGTCTGGACCTAAGCCTGAGACTGATTGCTTCTACTGCAAACAGACTGGTCACTGGAAGCGGAACTGCCCCAAGTATTTGGCGGATAAGAAGGATGGCAAGGTGAACAAAGGTATATGTGATATACATGTTATTGATGTGTACCTTACCAGAGCTCGCAGTAGCACCTGGGTATTTGATACTGGTTCTGTTGCTAATATTTGCAACTCAAAACAGGGACTACGGACTAAGCGAACACTGGCTAAGGACGAGGTGACGATTCGCGTGGGAAATGGTTCCAAAGTCGATATGATCGCCGTCGGCACGCTACCTCTACATCTACCTTCGGGATTAGTTTTAGACCTAAATAATTGTTATTTGGTGCCAGCGTTGAGCATGAACATTATATCTGGATCTTGTTTGATGCGAGACGGTTATTCATTTAAATCTGAGAATAATGGTTGTTCTATTTATATGAGTAATATCTTTTATGGTCATGCACCCTTGAAGAGTGGTCTATTTTTGATGAATCTCGATAGTAGTGATACACATATTCATAATGTTGAAGCCAAAAGATGCAGAGTTGATAATGATAGTGCAACTTATTTGTGGCACTGCCGTTTGAGTCATATTGGTGTAAAGCGCATGAAGAAACTCCATACTGATGGACTTTTGAAATCACTTGATTATGAATCACTTGGTACTTGCGAACCATGCCTCATGGGCAAGATGACTAAAACGCCGTTCTCCGGAACTATGGAGCGAGCAAACTGATTTGTTGGAGATCATACATACTGATGTATGTGTTCCAATGAATGTTGAGGCTCGCGATGGGTATCGTTATTTTCTCACCTTCACAGATGCTTTAAGCAGATATAGGTATATCTACTTAATGAAACATAAGTCTGAAACATTTGAAAAGTTCAAAGAATTTCAGAGTGAAGTTGAAAATCATCGTAGCAAAAAAATAAAGTTTCTGCGATCTGATCGTGGAGGAGAATATTTGAGTTACGAGTTTGGTCTACATTTGAAACAATGCGGAATAGTTTTGCAACTCACGCCACCTGGAACACCACAGCGTAATGGTGTGTCCGAACATCGTAATCGTACTTTACTAGATATGGTGCGATCTATGATGTCTCTTACTGATTTATCTCTATCGTTTTGGGGTTATGCTTTAGAGATGGCTGCATTCACGTTAAATAGGGCACCATCAAAATCCATTGAGACAACGCCTTATGAACTATGGTTTCGCAAGAAACCAAAGTTGTCGTTTCTTAAAGTTCGGGGCTGCGACGCTTATGTGAAAAAGTTTCAACCTGATAAGCTCGAACCCAAATCGGAGAAATGTGTCTTCATAGGATACCCAAAGGAAACTGTTGGGTACACGTTCTATCACAGATCCGAAGGCAAGACATTTGTTGCTAAGAATGGATCCTTTCTAGAGAAGGAGTTTCTCTCGAAAGAAGTGAGTGGGAGGAAAGTAGAACTTGATGAGGTAACAGTACCTGCTCCCTTATTGGAAAATAGTTCATCACAGAAACCGGTTCCTGTGATGTCTACACCAATTAGTGAGGAAGTTAATGATGATGATCATGAAACTTCAGATCAAGTTGTTACTGAACCTCATAGGTCAACCAGAGTAAGATCCGCACCAGAGTGGTACGGTAATCCTGTTCTGGAGGTTATGTTACTAGACCATGACGAACCTACGAACTATGAAGAAGCGATGGTGAGCCCAGATTCCGCAAAATGGCTTGACGCCATGAAATCTGAGATGGGATCCATGTATGAGAACAAAGCATGGACTTTGGTTGACTTGCCCGATGATCGGCAAGCCATCGAGAATAAATGAATCTTCAAGAAGAAGACTGACGCTGACGGTAATGTTACTATCTATAAAGCTCGACTTGTTGCAAAAGGTTTTCGACAAGTTCAAGGGATTGACTACGATGAGACCTTCTCACATGTAGCGATGCTTAAGTCTGTCCGAATCATGTTAGCAATTGCCACATTTTATGATTATGAAATTTGGCAAATGGATGTCAAAACTGCATTCCTGAATGGATTTCTAGAAGAAGAGTTGTATATGATGCAACCGGAAGGTTTTGTCGATCCAAAGGGAGCTAACAAAGTGTGCAAGCTCCAGCGATTCATTTATGGACTGGTGCAAGCCTCTCGGAGTTGGAATAAACGTTTTGATAGTGTGATCAAAGCATATGGTTTTATACAGACTTTTGGAGAAGTCTATATTTACAAGAAAGTGAGTGGGAGTTCTGTAGCATTTCTAATATTATATGTGGATGACATATTGTTGATTGGAAATGATATAGAATTTCTGGATAGCATAAAAGGATATTTGAATAAGTGTTTTTCAATGAAGGACCTCGGTGAAGCTGCTTATATATTGGGCATCAAGATCTATAGAGATAGATCAAGACGCTTAATTGGACTTTCACAAAGCACATACCTTGACAAAGTTTTGAAGAAGTTCAAAATGGATCAAGCAAAGAAAGGGTTCTTGCCTGTGTTACAAGGTGTGAAGTTGAGTAAGACTCAATGCCGTTTTTCAGCGTAAGGTCAGGTTACACAAAGGCCTATTTTGATAAGCAAGGCATTGCAAACAAATAGGTAGAGCAGAGAGCTAACCTAAGGAGCGAGCTTGTTGCGCGATCATGACAGGACTCGAGGAAGAAGCCCCGGCTAACTCCGTGCCAGCAGCCGCCCGACCACTGCAGAAGATAGAGAGAAAATGAAAGATGTTCCCTATGCTTCAGCCATAGGCTCTATCATGTATGCAATGCTGTGTACCAGACCTGATGTGTGCCTTGTTATTAGTTTAGCAGGGAGGTACCAAAGTAATCCAGGAGTGGATCACTGGACAACGGTCAAGAACATCCTGAAATACCTGAAAAGGACGAAGGATATGTTTCTCGTTTATGGAGGTGACAAAGAGGTCGTCGTAAATGGTTACGTCGATGCAAGCTTTGACACTGATCCGGACGATTCTAAATCACAAACCGGATACATGTTTTTATTGAACGGTGGAGCTGTCAGTTGGTGCAGTTCTAAACAAAGCGTCGTAGCGGGATCTACATGTGAAGCGGAGTACATAGCTGCTTCGGAAGCAGCAAATGAAGGAGTCTGGATGAAGGAGTTCATATCCGATCTAGGTGTCATACCTAGTGCATCGGGTCCAATGAAAATATTTTGTGACAATACTGGTGCAATTGCTTTGGCAAAGGAATCCAGATTTCACAAGAGAACCAAGCACATCTAGAGACGCTTCAACTCCATCCGGGATCAAGTCCAGGTGGGAGACATAGAGATTTGCAAGATACATACGGATCTGAATGTTGTAGACCCGTTGACTAAGCCTCTTCCACGAGCACAACATGATCAGCACCAAGGCTCCATGGGTGTTAGAATCATTACTGTGTAATCTAGATTATTGACTCTAGTGCAAGTGAGAGACTGAAGGAAATATGCCCTAGAGGCAATAATAAAGTTATTATTTATTTCCTTACATCATGATAAATGTTTATTATTCATGCTAGAGTTGTATTAACTGGAAACATAATACTTGTGTGAATACATAGACAAACAGGGTGTCACTAGTATGCCTCTACTTGACTAGCTCGTTGATCAAAGATGGTTATGTTTCCTAGCCATAGACATGAGTTATCATTTGATTAACGGGATCACATCATTAGGAGAATGATGTGATTGACTTGACCCATTCCGTTAGCTTAGCACTTGATCATTTAGTATTCTGCTATTGCTTTCTTCATGACTTATACATGTTCCTATGACTATGAGATTATGCAACTCCCGTTTACCGGAGGAACACTTTGTGTGCTACCAAATGTCACAACGTAACTGGGTGATTATAAAGGTGCTCTACAGGTGTCTCCGAAGGTACTTGTTGGGTTGGCGTATTTCGAGATTAGGATTTGTCACTCCGATTGTCGGAGAGGTATCTCTGGGCCCACTCGGTAATGCACATCACTATAAGCCTTGCAAGCATTGTAACTAATGAGTTAGTTGCGGGATGATGTATTACGGAACGAGTAAAGAGACTTGCCGGTAACGAGATTGAACTTGGTATTGAGATACCGACGATCGAATCTCGGGCAAGTAACATACCGATGACAAAGGGAACAACGTATGTTGTTATGCGGTCTGACCGATAAAGATCTTCGTAGAATATGTAGGAGCCAATATGGGCATCCAGGTTCCGCTATTGGTTATTGACCAGAGAGGTGTCTTGGTCATGTCTACATAGTTCTCGAACCCGTAGGGTCCGCACGCTTAACGTTCGTTGACGATATAGTACTATGAGTTATGTATGTTGGTGACCGAATGTTGTTCGGAGTTTTGGATGGGATCACGGATATGACGAGGAACTCCGGAATTGTCCGGAAGTAAAGATTGATATGTGGATAGTAGTGTTTGATCTCCGGAAGGGTTCCGGAATCCATCGGAAGGGGTTCCGGATGTTTCCCGAAATGTTTGGGCACGAGAACACTTTATCTGGGCCAAAGGGGAAAGCCCACGAGGTTTTTGGAAAGCGCAAAAGGAAGTTTTGCGGAGTCCAGGGGCCAGACGCCAGGGTCCCTCGGGGACCCTGGCGTCTGGCCCCTGGAGTCGAGAAGGACTCTTGCCTTTCGGGTGAAACCGACTTTGTGGAGGCTTTTACTCCAAGTTTCGACCCCAAGGCTCATCATATAAATAGAGGGGTAGGGCTAGCACCCAAGACACATCAAGAGAACACCAAGCCGTTTGCCGGCAACCCCGTCCCCTCTAGTTTATCCTCCGTCATAGTTTTCGTAGTGCTTAGGCGAAGCCCTGCGGAGATTGTTCTTCACCAACACCGTCACCACGCCGTCGTGCTGCCGGAACTCATCTACTACTTCGCCCCTCTTGCTGGATCGAGAAGGCGAGGACGTCATCGAGCTGAAAGTGTGCAGAACTCGGAGGTGTCGTGCGTTCGGTACTTGGATCGGTCGTATCGTGAAGACGTACGACTACATTAACCGCGTTGATAAAACGCTTCCGCTTACGGTCTACGAGGGTACGTAGACAACACTCTCCCCTCTCGTTGCTATGCATCACCATGATCTTGCGTGTGCGTAGGAAATTTTTAAAATTACTACGTTCCCCAACACACACCAGGGCAGATGGCCTCGGGATCCATGATGGGTGGACCGCGGGCGCTGCTAGGGCCATTGTTATGTGGTCTTTTCAGTTGTGCCCGCGTGCGCCATCTCGCATGCTTCCACACGCACGATGGGATGCCGGGGCCGCCTACAAGCATCCACCATTGAGCTCGGGTGAATAGTAAAATCATAATTTTAAAAAAATATCAATTTTTTTTGTTTTTTTACAAAGATTGACAAATGTTTTGAGTGCTTGCAAAGTTTCATCATGGAATCGCATTCCTGGAAGGTGTGGCAAAAGAAACAAAATCGATACTCCAAAAATGCTATTTTCAAAAGCATTTTGTAGCACTGGTTTTTTTTTGCCACGACTTTCACGAAGTGATTTCATGATGAAATTTTGAAAGCTTTAGAACATTTGTTAAAATTTGCCTTAAAAAATCAGTTTTTTTTTTAAAAATTCAGTGTTTTTGATTTACTGTTTATCCCGAGCTCGTTTGAGCTCGGGCGTAGAGGAGGACTTTCGGAAGAAAGGGTCCTTTTGGTTTTTGGCCTTTTGTTGCCTACTTAACTTTGAAGATTCTCAGGGATGCAGGCATAATGAGACAAGCTGATTATGGCATGTATGGTGGTGATATGACAGTCTTATCAACTCGTCACGTTATTAAGAGAAGGCAATAAAATATTATATACAATAAATTATTTCTTAGTCTTAGTCTTATCTCTCACAAGTAGATAATCCTAAATATGTGGTGAGATGTATTGTTACTAAAAAATCATCTCTTAACTAAGAGAAGACAAACCTTTTTTTTTTATGATTTGTTTGTCTCCCAAGCTGCCACTCAACATTTCTCCTACATGACAGCCCTAAAATATCATCACTGTACGCAGTGGCGTAGCTAGGGGTGGACAGGGTGGTCCATGGACCATCCTGGAATTCCCCAACAGCTTGTGTATAGTGTAGTAAAAAAGAATTAGTTGAAAATAAACAAAACTTATGTAAATATTCCTATTACGGGACCACCCTAGCAAATTGAGCTGGCTACGCCACTGACTGTACGCGGGGCCCAACAAGCCGGAAAGCATACACGCTGCAGGTATAAGAGGACGACACGTACGTATATATGTTGACGCGGAGGAGACCTGCACGTACTTGCCTCTGCTGGAGTCAAGTCAAGCTGGATCGTACGCGCTTAATTCCACAGTTTCGTATAAGAAGAGTCACCCATGAAAGCAAGAAGAGGACTTTGGACTGGAGTGAAGCAGCTCTCCATCCTACTCGTAATAATTTCCCATCACATGTTCGTATGGTCAGGGCCACGGGATGATTTAATTCCACAGTAGTGCGAAGAATGAAATATGAGCGAGGGAAAGCAATGGGCGGAGACTCGAGACTCTGAGTCAAGCAACCATACCGCAGACTTCAAGTCATGCAAGTTTTCTTTTAGATGTGACGACACATTTCAATAGTTCTATCATAACGCAGGCAGTCAGAATTAACAAAGCATTTAATCTCGTTGTAAACAGTTAGGCATGCATAGATACTATATCATAATTAAGTAGACATGCCATTACAATCAATCTAAAAGCCAACCCATAGAATAGTCAATAGAGTATGCATTAATACCCGCAAAAAAAAACCTATACACATCTATATTTTATTATTTTTTATAGCGGTACAACAACATAGGAAGAACAAGATGTAAGCTACAAGAAGTAGATCCAGGGGAATATAGTGACGAATCGAATTCACCGGAAGTAGGCAGGGTGCTCGTCCTCGTCATCGCAGGCTGTAAGAGCTTTCGAGATGTCATCCATGGTCGGCCGGTTGCTCCTTTCCTGCATGCACGCCAAGGAGAGCTTCACCATTTCCATGGCCTGCCGAGGGTTGAATTGCCCATCCAACCTACTATCCAGCAATGACACAACCTCTCCAGTCGCCACCACCCTCTTCAGTGCCTGCGCGATTTGGCACATCTCCAGCCGATCCCCGTTAGTCGTTTGGTCAGATATCCTGCTCCCGATCAGGATCTCCAGAAGCACGATGCCATAGCTATACACATCGACCTTGGCGTCGACCGGCAAACTCAGCGCCCACTCGGGTGCGATGTACCCTGTCGTCCCCCTCATGTGGGAGAGTTGTACGCCATCGCCAATGGCCTTCCTCCCGGACAGCTTGGCCAGCCCAAAATCAGAGATCTTTGGGTCCAAGTCCCGCGTGAGCAGGATGTTCTCCGGCTTGACGTCGCAGTGAATGACCCACTCAAGGCACTCGTGGTGGAGGTAGGCTAGGCCCCTGGCGGCACCCAAAGCGATCTTGAACCGCTCACTCCATGCCAGCACCTTACCAACGTCGTCGCCGAACAGGTGCATGTCTAGCGACCCGTTCTCCACATACTCGTACACTAGCAGCTTGTGTTTCCCCTCGGAGCAGAACCCCCAAATCCTCACGAGGTTCATATGGTTGATCCTCCCAAACACCGTCATCTCCGCCCAGAACTCCTCCTCGCCCTGTACCACGTTTGTCAGCTTCTTCACCGCCACCACGGTGGCCTTGTCAAGCACGCCGCGGTACACAATGCCGGAGCCGCCCCGGCCGAGCTCCTCGTTGAAGTTCCCGGTCGCATTCTTGAGCTCCCGGTATGTGAACCTCCTGAACTGGGTCCCCAAGATGAGCCTATAGCCCGATGCCTCCAGAGAGCTGGGGAATGGGATGCTCTCATGTCCTGACAGGAACCACCATGCCATGGCGACGAAGAAAAGGAGAAGCTCAAGAAATCCGAGTGCTGCGGCGAAGGCGAAAACGTAGGACCAGTTCGTGTGGCTGCTGGGTGCCCCATACGTGTACGCGTATGGAGGGACGATGGCGGCACCGGAACCATTATGATTGCAGTCGAGGCCCGCGGACGGCGTCGGTGCCGAGGCGTTGAGACCTCTAGGCACCTTGAGGTATATGCTTCCGGCGAACGCCGGCGAGGTGTAGCCGTTAAACAGGAGGCCTTTTGGGTAGCACCTGCCCTGGCCATCCGTCCGGTAGGAGAAGGCGATGCAGGAGCATGTATTCAAACAGATGCTCTTGCAGTATTGGAACGTGACGGACTGGTTGAACCCGAGGTCGTAGCCGTAGAAGTCGGTGTAGGCCACCTTGACAAACTTGAACCGCTCCGGCGCCACGGCTCCGCTGCAGTTGGCGGTGAACGTCGGGTTGCAGCCCTTTGTCCAGTCCTGGCGGTCCACCCTCTCGTACCCCGGCGCGCAGGAGCACCGGAGGGACGGCTGGTACTCGCAGATGGCGTTCTTGCCGCACAGCCCGTGGACGGAGCACGGCTGCTTCAGCGCCGCCCACGTGACCGTCCATCCTCCGGCCGCGTCCAGGCTGTACATCCTCAGGTTCCCGTCCTGCTCGACGGTCAGCCGTCTCTTGGCGCCGGCGACGCCCAGGTCGGTGGCCTCGGCTCGCAGGTTGTCGCTGGAGAGGAACACCCCGGCGTCGTCGAGGGCGCCGACCCGTGAGCTGTTATAGTTGGTCCGGCCGCTCCCGAACACGCCGAGGTCCGGGTCCGGCCAGTAGATGCTGGCGATCTCCGGGCCGTCGTAGAGGAGGCGCAGCACGTTGTCGTTGTCGTAGTAGAGCGTGTAGTAGCCGGCGATGAGCTTCTTGTCCTTGGACAGCGTCTGCGATGGGAGCAGCGTGTCCGTCGGCCAGTCGAAGCTCTGCCACGCGGCAACGCCGGTGGAATCTTCCGGGTCCGTGATGAGAAGGTTGCCGGCGTCGAGAAGGGAGACGGCGAGGCGCTTGTTACCGCCGGTCTTGCTGTCCCACACGGTCGTCCCGTTGGCATCGGCGAGGGCCAGCACGCCGTCGTGGCCGAAGGATACACGGGAAGCCCGGCCGTTCACGGGGGCGCCAGGGTTGGCCGTCCAGACGGCGGTCCGGTTCTTGGCCGCGGTGAACCAGACGGAGAAGTAGAAGGCGTTGTCGACGTGGACGGCTGGGAGGAAGCCGCAGGAGAAGGTGGCGTCCGGCGACACCAGGAAGGGCCGCTCGTGGTCTTCCACCGACAGGGATGAGCCGGCGCCCAGCGTGTGTTGAGCCGCAGAGGAGCGCAGCAGCAGAACGAGAGAGACGAGTGGAAGGAGGGCTGGACTGGCGAATCCAGCCATCACGAGTGGTACGTAGAGCAATGCTGTGAGTACGTGCTAGTTACGTCGTCAGGCCAGTGGTGTTCTTTTATAAAGGCTGAAGAGAAAAGTAGTGAGATGCAGTTAGCCGTGGTTACAAATTTCCAGTTAGCCGTGGTACTAAGGGCATGACCAATGGAAGCACTAGTATGGTGTGGTCTCAAGTTGTCCATGTAGTTAAAGTTGAATGAAGCTATTGGTTTGTACCACACTCACCCAATACAAGCTACTCCCTGTGATGCCATCATCTTTTACTCCTTTTCGCTTCCTACTCTTTTCCAACACATGCCACCTCCCCTCTCTGAGAAATCTGTGAGAAATCCACCTTTTCTCTTTCTACTCTCTTCCAACACACCCCGCTTTGGTTTTCAGGCTATAGCTTTTATGCCAACGCATCGTCCGAGCCGAGCTGGCACATGGGGCATCACCCTTGAGGCAGCCCGTTGGCCATGCCCTAAGAGTCTAAGACTTAATCAGTCAAGTGACATAACATGTAATAAGAAGGAAGAAAAAAATAATGTAAGATCTCACAAATATAGCACTGCCTGAGACTAACATCGGCAGTACCAATACAAGAAAAAACACGAATAAAACACTAAATCAATTTCTTCCGCAGTAGCTCCTTCAAGAAGAGGTACACACGTTCCTCGTGTTGTCATTGTCCAATGAGTGGTAGGAAGGATTTTCATCTTCATTGCTGAAACCAATCGCTTAAGGCCAGTGCATCAAACAACGAGACAACCCCTTTAACAAGGTAATTACACAAGTTCTTCGTTGTTGAACCCGACCAATAAAGACCAGAATTTTTTCCATTTGGACATGAAGCGATGTTTCAAACATCATCTTCAAGATAGATCCTTTGATAGTCACCCCACCAAGTACTCCACTGTAGAACATAGTCGTTCTTGCGGATGGGAGGGACGCCTACCCACCATAGACGACCACCCACTGGTAGAAAAAGGGCCTATTGTCCCGGTTCGTAAGGCCCTTCTGTCCCGGTTTTTGAACCGGGACTAAAGGGTCGTTACTAATGCCCTAGGCCTTTAGTCCCGGTTCTTACACAAACCGGGACAGATGGGCCTCCACGTGGCCGGTGCAGCAAGCCCAGGCAGGAGGGCCTTTAGTCCCGGTTGGTGGCACCAATCAGGACCAATAGGCATCCACACGTCAGCAGGTGGCAGGAGCTGAGGTTTTTGTTTTTTTCTTTCTGAAAGGGGGTGGTTTAGGGGGTAATTTAGGGTGTGTAAGCTAGCTAACAGAGAGAAGTGTCCTCTCTTATTTCCGTGCTTGGTTTACCAACGCTACTGCTATGCCTAAACATGGCTTAGATTAAAGTGAAGGCAACATGTGGTGCATCTCGAAAATAATATTAATCCTAACTTGATCAAGTTTGGATTAGTACTACTTTCGACATGCACCACATGCTTGTTGCCTTCACTTCACTCTAATCCATGTTCATTTCACCCACTGATATATAATAACTCTTCATGCCCGCATCATGCATCATCATAATAACAAGTCCTACTAATCATCATCATACAACTTCTACTCGTTATTAATAACAAGTCATACGATCATCATCCTCATAATCATCGAACCAACCCTACTTAATTGTTCTAGCCACATGATCAACAGTATTAGGTAGGACCTAAATACCCTCTTGAAGGTAAAATAGCATAAAACAATATAGACCCTGACTCTCCATTATGAAGAATGGAGATCATCCTGTCTCCAATTCTTGCGCCTCGCTTCCTTTTGCTTCCAAGGACCTCCTTGCGACTGTCCATACATTTTTTCCATTCCTTGATTTTCATGTCTCCACTTCTTTTAGAAATCCGGTATGGACAGTTCAGATTCGTAGGATGACCTGGACGTATGTTCAAAACATCAAGGCGACCACTCTGACACATCAGATGAGGCACACAATCCTCTGGGATTATCTGTTGAAAAACATAGTAATAACTTCATAGTTAGCAATGATGTACTAGTTTTAGAAGTATGCAAAAGATGCACGGATGTCGTAATAGTAAAAAATCTTACCAGGGTATCTCCATAGTACCGTAGTTCAACATGTGCACTAGGGGCACGTATTGACCATAATGTGGAGGAGTTTTACAATAGATGTTGTAATTCTCAAGATCAGTACAAAATCCGACCAGATGAGTTTTCTCCTTATAAGTTAACTCAGAGCCATCAGTGTAGTAGGTTCTGTCTACCATGTTCCGCACATTGTTTGAACAATCAAAATAAGCTGTCAACTATTTTGAAATGAACAATATAAATTAGCTAATAACTATGTTTGAGAAACTCACATAGCGGTAGAATTGGAGGCATATCAACAAGGACCCAAATGTCCATATTGTCTTGCTCGATGTCAGGATCACCAAGATCCATGGTGACAAGCATACCCTCATCAAAACCATACATCTTGCAAAATGCTTCCCAATTTTTGCAACCAAAATGGGTTACGCTCTCAGAATTATACAGATTTACTTCAAAATCCATATCATGATGGGTCCTTAGGTGAATTTTCTTTGTTTCCATACTTTCATGGTCTTCAAAACCCATCCTCTCCAAGACGTAGCGTCTTGCATGGCATGGGATAAGCTAGTCGAATTGTAAAAGATGAAAAGTACACGTTGAAATAGTTGAAGTCGTGCTTAATTACGAAAAAATAACACTTGTCGTCGTTGCGTACCGTTTCAACATCGAAGGTCTCCTCCAGCTTAATGTTGAAGCGCCGATCTTCGTCCGGGTGAGGCCTATCGCACAGACCTCGGTCGTCGTGGCACCAATCGCACTCCCACGGGAGACTTTCGTCGTCCGAGTACGACATTTCCTATGTTCATAATTCAAATATTAAACGTCTAAAATTGAATATATGTACTAAAAAACCGAAGTTAGATCATTATTATTCATCACGGGTTGACTATCGGTCTGTCGAGTCTTTTCTTGAAAACTCTCAGCTCACATGGTGTATACATTCGACCGTTGGTGATGGTCGCTCCTCCTTTCATCCCCAAGTGCATTACACCAAAATGTCTAGCACACGGGAATGAAGGAGAAGCGACCCCCACGACAACAGTCGGGATTCTTCGTTCTCTCATATATATATGGTGGAACTCTCCCTCACTGATTCCTCTCTGACATTTGCGACCGTCGGTGATGGTAGCTCCTCCTTTCGTTCCCGAGTGCATTACACCAAATTGTCTAGCACACGGGAACGAAGGAGAAGCTACCCCCACAACAACAGTCGGGATTCTTCGTCCTCTCATATATGGTGGACTCGACAGACTTAAAGTCCACCCGAAATATCGTTTAATTATCTTTCTAAAAAAGGATTTGGCTGGTCTCACCTCGAGGTCGGAGGGGGTCGGTGACGGGCACGACGGCGGGGATGATGGAGGGGGCTCCTTGATTTCTGCGAAACAAAAACCCTATAAGCTATCAACTAATCATATGCATACGCCTTGCATAGTGCTCTCCAATTTTAGCATTCAAAATAGGAGTAGTTTTCTAATTTGAGCACTGAATAAGCAAAATCAAATCGCAAAATAAAGTAGTATTCAAATTAGGATGCATTCAATTATAAGCAAAACTACATCATCTCCATGCGTCTGTACATCGTCGAATATTATCACTAATACACCTCGAATACTATCATACATATAGCATCGCTAGTACAACTAGAACCATAGCGCCCGACGGGTATCGGCGCGGGCGGTGGACACCCAAAGAGAAGGAACCATCACAGGATCATAGCTCCAGTGAGATCCTGAAGAACCTGCCAGGTATTGTCGAACCTTCCCTCCAACGCAACCATGTAGCGACGGACGTGCTCGTCCTCCTCGCTGACACGGTGACGTACCACCTCCGCGGTGTCCGGAAGCCTCGGCACCGTCACTGGCCCACGCGACCGCCACCAAACAAGGATCGGGTCAACGACGGGCTGGCTCCTCACCAACCTACGCCCTCGGAAGGTAGCACCTCCCAAAACCAGCCCGGCGGAGCCCAGTCCCTGACATGGCCCCTCTGATCAAGCCGGCCTCCTCCACCGAGTCGACGACGAGGATGCGGGATAGGCATCGTCGACGTCGATGCGGGAATAATTTCTTTAACCAAAAAAATAAACTAGTTCTATTAATTTTTTTTTGCTAAAAATAAACTACTTCTATAGTAAAATAAACTAGTTTTATTAAATCAACTAGTTCAACTACTAAGCACTTACTATAAATAGAATAAAGTAGTACTTACTAATTAAAAATAAACTAGTTTAACTAGTTCTATTATTTTTCTAACTAATTATATTTAACACTTTCTCTTCTTATTCTATGAACAAAATTACAACAGAAAAAAATCATAAAAATTCTATGAACAAAATAAAAATTCTATGAACAAAATTACAACAGAAAAAAATCATAAAAATTCTATGAAACAAATTGACATATTCTTTGCATATATATGAACACACAAACATTTGCATATTCAACAATAATATCACCACAAAAATCTATGAACAGAAAAAAATTCTAACTGTTGCATATTCATTTATGAACAAATTACAACAACTCAATTAACTACATATCTAAACTACACATCTAAATTAACTACACATCTAAATTAGGAAAATTCATATGAGCTCACTGCGCAAGGGGGTGGCGATCGACGAGGAGGCAGGGCACGGGTGCGACGGTGAGGGGCGCGGCGACGGCGACGGGCGACGAGGAGGCAGGGGGCGGCGACGGCGACGGTGAGGGGCGCGGCGACGGGCAACGAGGAGGCAGGGGGTGCGGGGCGGCGACGGCGTCTGGGCGGCGTCGGAGGCAGGGGCGACGACGGCGACGGCGGGGCGCAGAGGGGCAGCCTGGCGGCGTCGTTGGGGCGGGGAAGACGAACTGAATGAAAAATTTCATAAGTGCTAGTTATATAGACGAAGCATTGGTCCCGGTTCGTGACAGCAACCAGGATGAATGCGACCTTTAGTCCCGGTTGTTGCCACCAACCGGGACCAAAGGCCACTTTTCAGCAGCCCAAAGGGCGGGAAGCGGCGGCCTTTGGTCCCGGTTGGTGCACCAACCGGGACTAAAGGGGGGGGCATTGGTACCGGTTCGTGCCACGAACCGGTACCAATGCCCCCCTTTAGTCCCGGTTGGTGCCACCAACCGGGACCAAAGGCCTTGTGCTGCTGCGCCCGCGTCAAAAGTTTAGTCCCACCTCGCTACTTGAGAGGGGCGCGCAGTGGTTTATAAGCCCCACTGCCGCACCCCTCTCGAGCTCCTCTCCATTGCAGGCTTACGGGCCTAATTGTCACTGCTATGCCTGATGGGCCTACTGGGCCTTCTGCTGGCCTGAATCCTGGCCCATGGATGGGTTTCTAGTCGTATTCAGGCAGTGGTGGCCGAGTAGGTGGCATATTTTTTATTTTTTGCCTGTTTTTTTGTTTTCTTTTTTGCTTTATTTATTTTGTTTTGTTTCTACTTACAACAAAAAACTTATTTATTTTATTTTGTTTTGTTTCTAATTACTTATTTATTTTACTTTATGATAATTCTTTTTGCTATTAAAGTTTCTAACAAAAAAAGTTCTTTATGAAAATTCTTTATGCTTTTAATGATTTTGAACAGAAAATACTTTGAAAAGCATTTCAAATGAACTCTGAAAAGGTTGAAAGTTGGCATGGTATCTTCATTTCACCCACATAGCATGTGCAAAAAATTGAGAGGGTTACGGCAAAAACTGGATGCACTTCATGTACAAAACGGACAATCTCTTTCGAAGTATCAGGATTTCATACGGAAACTCATCTGTTACAAAGGGATTTCATTTTTTCAAACTTATTTGAACTCCTGACTTTTTGTGTGTTCAAAATGCACCATTCAAAGCCACATCATTAATTTTCAACCCTTTCTGACTTCATTTGTTATTTTTCATGCATTTACTGATTATTTTGAGCTATAAGACGCTGAAATTGAAAAGCATTTCAAATGAGGCAGTGAAAAGGTTAAAAGTTGGCATGGTATCATCATTTCATCCACATAGCATGGGCAAGAAAGTTGAAAGGGTTACGGCAAAAACTGGATGCACTTCGTGTACAAAACGGACAATCTCTTTCGAAGTATCAGGATTTCATACGGAAACTCGTCTGTTACAACAGGCATTTCAAATGAACTACGAAAAGGTTGAAAGTTGGCATGGTATCATCATAATAGTTGTGGAGAGAAAGTCTTCAATTTTTTCTTCGCTTGTGTCCTTTCCTTATTGCGCCGTAACCATGGATAATCTTCATCATTTATCAGGATGCTTGGATCAGCCTTGACTTTGAAGGGAGGAATTTCATGAAACTTTTCATAATCTTCGGACATGTCTGTCTTTCCCTCCACTCCCACGATGTCCCTTTTTCCTGAAAGAACTATGTGGCGCTTTGGATCATCGTATGATGTATTCGCTTCCTTATCTTTTCTTTTTCTCGGTTTGGTAGACATGTCCTTCACATAGATAACCTGTGCCACATCATTGGCTAGGACGAACGGTTCGTCAGTGTACCCAAGATTGTTCAGATCCACTGTTGTCATTCCGTACTATGGGTCTACCTGTACCCCGCCTCCTGACAGATTGACCCATTTGCACTTAAACAAAGGGACCTTAAAATCATGTCCGTAGTCAAGTTCCCATATGTCCACTATGTAACCATAATATGTGTCCTTTCCCCTCTCGGTTGCTGCATCAAAGCGTACACCGCTGTTTTGGTTTGTGCTCTTTTGATCTTGGGCGATCGTGTAAAATGTATTCCCATTTATCTCGTATCCTTTGTAAGTCCATACAGTCAAAGATGGTGCCCTGGACAACGAGTACAACTCATCACAAACAGTGTTGTCACCACTGAGACGTGTATCCAACCAACTGCTGAAAGTACTGATGTGTTCACATGTAATCCAGTCGTCGCACTTTGATACGTCCCCAACGTATCTATAATTTTTGATTGCTCCATGCTATATTATATTCTGTTTTGGACATTATTGGGCTTTATTATACACTTTTATATTATTTTTGGGACTAACCTATTAACCTATTAACCTACTAACCTATTAACCTATTATTTTTGGGACTAACCTATCAGAGTTTCGCAGAAAAAGAATATCAAACGGAGTCCAAACGGAATGAAACCTTCGGGAACATGATTTTCGGAATGAACGTGATCCAGAGGACTTGGACCCTACGTCAAGACATCAACCAGGAAGGCACGAGGCAGGGAAGCGCGCCTACCCCCCTGGGCGCGCCCTCCACCCTCGTGGGCCCCACGTTGCTCCACCGACGTACTTCTTCCTCCTATATATATCTACGTACCCCCAAACTACCAGATACGGAGCCAAAAACCTAATTCCACCGCCGCAACCTTCAGTACCCGTGAGATCCCATCTTGGGGCCTTTTCCGGAGCTCCGCCGGAGGGGGAATCGATCACGGAGGGCTTCTACATCAACACCATAGCCTCTCCGATGATGTGTGAGTAGTTTACCTCAGACCTTCGGGTCCATAGTTATTAGCTAGATGGCTTCTTCTCTCTTTTTGGATCTCAATACAATGTTCTCCCCCTCTCTTGTGGAGATCTATTCGATGTAATCTTCTTTTGCGGTGTGTTTGTTGAGACCGATGAATTGTGGGTTTATGATCAAGTTTATCTATGAACAATATTTGAATCTTCTCTGAATTCTTTTATGTATGATTGGTTATCTTTGCAAGTCTCTTCGAATTATCAGTTTGGTTTGGCCTACTAGATTGATCTTTCTTGCAATGGGAGAAGTGCTTAGCTTTGGGTTCAATCTTGCGGTGTCCTTTCCCAGTGACAGTAGGGGCAGCAAGGCACGTATTGTATTGTTGCCATCGAGGATAACAAGATGGGGTTTATATCATATTGCATGAGTTTATCCCTCTACATCATGTCATCTTACTTAAAGCGTTACTCTGTTCTTATGAACTTAATACTCTAGATGCATGCTGGATAGCGGTCGATGTGTGGAGTAATAGTAGTAGATGCAGGCAGGAGTCGGTCTACTTGTCTCGGACGTGATGCCTATATACATGATCATACCTAGATATTCTCATAACTATGCTCAATTCTATCAATTGCTCAACAGTAATTTGTTCACCCGCCGTAATACTTATGCTCATGAGAGAAGCCACTAGTGAAACCTACGGCCCCCGGGTCTATCTTCCATCATATTAATCTTCCAACACTTGGCTATTTTTATTGCGTTTTATTTTACTTTGCATCTTTATCATAAAAATACCAAAAATATTATCTTATCATATCTATCACATCTCACTCTCGCAAGTGACCGTGAATGGATTGACAACCCCTTTATTGCATTGGTTGCGAGGATTTATTTTTTTGTGTAGGTGCGAGGGACTCGTGCGTGGCCTCCTACTGGATTGATACCTTGGTTCTCAAAAACTGAGGGAAATACTTACGCTACTTTGCTGCATCATCCTTTCCTCTTCAAGGGAAAACCAACGCAGTGCTAAGAGGTAGCAAGAAGGATTTCTTGCGCCGTTGCCGGGGAGGCTTACGCAAGGTCAAGTCAAGATTTGGACTCCCGACAACGAGCCATTTCTGGCGCCGTTGCCGGGGAGTCTACGGAAAAGTAAACATACCAAGTACCCATCACAAACCCTTATCTCCCGCATTACATTATTTGCCATTTGCCTCTCGTTTTCCTCTCCCCCACTTCACCCTTGCCGTTTTATTCGCCCTCTCTTTTCCGTTCGCCTCTTTTTTGCTTGCTTCTTGTTTGCTCGTGTGTTGGATTGCTTGCTTGTCAGGATGGCTCAAGATAATACCAAATTGTGTGACTTTACCCATACCAACAACAATGATTTCCTTAGCACTCCGATTGCTCCTCTTACCGATACTGAATCTTGTGAAATTAATGCTGCTTTGTTGAATCTTGTCATGAAAGATCAATTCGCCGGCCTTCCTAGTGAAGATGCCGCTACCCATCTAAATAGCTTTGTTGATTTGTGTGATATGCAAAAGAAGAAAAATGTTGACAATGATATTGTTAAATTGAAGCTATTTCCTTTTTCGCTTAGAGATCGTGTTAAAGCTTGGTTTTCATCCTTGCCTAAAAATATTATTGATTCTTGGAATAAGTGCAAAGATGCTTTTATCTCTAAGTATTTTCGTCCCGCTAAGATCATATCCCTTAGAAATGACATTATGAATTTTAAGCAACTTGATCATGAACATGTTGCACAAGCTTGGGAGAGGATGAAATTAATGATACGTAATTGCCCTACACATGGTTTGAATTTATGGATGATTATACAAAAAATTTATGCCGGATTGAATTTTGCTTCTAGAAATCTTTTAGATTCGGCCGCGGGAGGCACTTTTATGGAAATCACTTTAGGAGAAGCTACTAAACTCCTAGATAATATTATGGTTAATTATTCTCAATGGCACACTGAAAGATATACTAATAAGAAAGTGCATGTGATAGAAGAAATTAATGTTTTGAGTGGAAAGATGGATGAGCTTATGAAATTATTTGCTAATAAAAGTGTTTCTTCTGATCCTAATGATATGCCTTTGTCTACTTTGATTGAGAATAATAATGAATCTATGGATGTGAATTTTGTTGGTAGGAATAATTTTGGTAACAATGCGTATAGAGGAAACTTTAATCCAAGACCATATCCTAGTAATTCCTCTAATAATTATGGTAATTCCTACAACAATTCTTATGGAAATTTTAATAAGATGCCCTCTGAATTTGAGACTACTATTAAGGAGTTTATGAATTCACAAAAGTATTTCAATGCTTTGCTTGAAGAAAAATTGCTTAAAGTTGATGAATTGGCTAGGAACGTTGATAGAATTTCTCTTGATGTTGATTCTTTGAAACTTAGATCTATTCCACCTAAGCATGATATCAATGAGTCTCTCAAAGCCATGAGAATTTCCATTGATGAGTGCAAAGAAAGAACCGCTAGGATGCGTGCTAAGAAAGATTGCTTTGTGAAAGCGTATTCTTCTAGTTTCTATGAAAATAAAGATGAAGATCTAAAAGTTATTGATGTGTCCCCTATTAAATATTTGTTTAGCAATATGAATCTTGATAATGATGGGACTGAATATGATTCACCTCTACCTACAAGGCGTTCCAAAAATTCGGAGTTTTTAGATCTTAATGCAAAAAGTGAGATTGAAGAGATCAAAACTCTAGACATTAATGAACCCACTATTTTGGATTTCAAGGAATTTAATTATGATAATTGCTCTTTGATAGATTGTATTTCCTTGTTGCAATCCGTGCTAAATTCTCCACATGCTTATAGTCAACATAAAGCTTTTACTAAACATATCGTTGATGCTTTGATGCAATCTTATGAAGAAAAACTTGAGTTGGAAGTTTCTATCCCTAGAAGACTTTATGATGAGTGGAACCTACTATTAAAATTAAAATTAAAGATCATGAATGCTATGCTTTGTGTGATTTGGGTGGTAGTGTTTCCACGATTCCAAAGACTTTGTGTGATTTGCTAGGTTTCCGTGATTTTGATGATTGCTCTCTAAACTTACACCTTGCGGATTCCACCATTAAGAAACCTATGGAAAGAATTAATGATGTTCTTATTATTGCAAATAGGAACTATGTGCCCGTAGATTTTATTGTTGTTGATATAGATTGCAATCCTTCATGTCCTATTATTCTTGGTAGACCTTTCCTTAGAACGATTGGTGCAATTATTGATATGAAGGAAGGGAATATTAGATTCCAATTTCCGTTAAGGAAAGGCATGGAACACTTTCCTATAAAGAAAATTAAATTACCTTATGAATCTATTATGAGAGCCACTATTGGATTGCCTACCAAAGATGGCAATACCTAGATCTATCCTTGCTATTATGCCTAGCTAAGGGCGTTAAACGATAGCGCTTGTTGGGAGGCAACCCAATTTTATTTTTATTTTTTGCTTTTCTCTTCTGTTTAGGAATAAATATTTGATCTAGCCTCTGGTTAGATCTGTTTTTATGTTTTAATTAGTGTTTGTGCCAAGTTTAACCTATAGGATCTTCTTGGATGATAGTTATTTGATCTTGCTGAAAATTCCAGAAACTTTCTGTTCACGAAAATAATTGTTAAAAATCACGAGAACGTGATAAAATATTGATTCCAAATGCTGCTGATCAATAAACAAATTATCTAGGTCGTCCTATTTTGGCTGAATTTGTAGAGTTCCAGAAGTTTGCGTTAGTTACAGATTACTACAGATTGTTCTGTTTTTGACAGATTCTGTTTTTCGTGTGTTGTTTGCTTATTTTGATGAACCTATGGCTAATAAAATGGTTTATAAACCATAGAGAAGTTGGAATAAAGTAGGTTTAACACCAATATAAATAAATAATGAGTTAATTACAGTACCTTTAAGTGGTGTTTTGTTTTCTTTCGCTAACGGAGCTCACGAGATTTTCTGTTAAGTTTTGTGTTGTGAAGTTTTCAAGTTTTGGGTAAAAGATTTGATGGATTATGGAACAAGGAGTGGAAAGAGCCTAAGCTTGGGGATGCCCATGGCACCCCAATATAATCTAAGGACACCTAAAAGCCAAAGCTTGGGGATGCCCCGGAAGGCATCCCCTCTTTCGTCTACTTCCATCGGTAACTTTACTTGGAGCTATATTTTTATTCACCACATGATATGTGTTTTGCTTGGAGCATCTTGTATGATTTGAGTCTTTGCTTTTTAGTTTACCACAATCATCTTTGCTGTACAAACCTTTTGATGAGAGACACACATGATTCGGAATTTATTAGAATACTCTATGCGCTTCACTTATATCTTTTGAGCTATATAGTTTTTGCTCTAGTGCTTCACTTATATCTTTTAGAGCACGGCGGTGGTTTTGTTTTATAGAAACTATTATTCTCTCATGCTTCACTTATATTATTTTGAGAGTCTTAAACAGCATGGTAATTTGCTTAAATTGGGAAATTAATCCTAATATGCTAAGTATTCAGGACTAGTAAAAAAAACTTTCTTATGAGTGTGCTGAATACTAAGAGAAGTTTGATGCTTCATGATTGTTTCGAGATATGGAGGAAGTGATATTAAAGTTGTGCTAGTTGAGTAGTTGTGAATTTGGGAAATACTTGTTTTGAAGTTTGCAAGTCCCGTAGCATGCACGTATGGTAAACATTATGTAACAAATTTGAAGCATGAGGTGTTCTTTGATTGTCCTCCTCATGAGTGGCGGTCGGGGACAAGCGATGGTCTTTTCCTACCAATCTATCCCCCTAGGAGCATGCGCGTAGTGCTTGGTTTTTGATGACTTGTAGATTTTTGCAATAAGTATGTCAGTTCTTTATGACTAATGTTGAGTCCATGGATTATACGCACTCTTATCCTTCCATCATTGCTAGCCTCTTCGGTACCGTGCATTGCCCTTTCTCACATTTAGAGTTGGTGCAAACTTCGCCGGTGCATCCAAACCCCGTGATATGATACGCTCTTTCACACATAAACCTCCTTATATCCTCCTCAAAACAGCCACCATACCTACCTATTATGGTATTTCCATAGCCATTCCGAGATATATTGCCATGCAACTTCCACTATTTCATTTATCATGACACGTTCATTACTGTCATATTGCTTTGCATGATCATGTAGTTGGCATTGTATTTGTGGCAAAGCCACCGTTCATAATTCTTCATACATGTCACTCTTGATTCATTGCTATCCCGGTATACCGCCGGAGGCATTCATATAGAGTCATACTTTGTTCTAGTATCGAGTTGTAATCATTGAGTTGTAAATAAATAGAAGTGTGATGATCATCTTTCATAGAGCATTGCCCTAATAAAAAAAGAGAAAGGCCAAAAAAAAAGAGAAGGCCCAAAAAAAGAGAGAATAAAAAGGGGCAATGCTACTATCCTTTTTCCACACTTGTGCTTCAAAGTAGCACCAGGCTCTTCATGATAGAGAGTCTCTTGTTTTGTCACTTTCATATACTAGTGGGAATTTTTCATTATAGAACTTGGCTTGTATATTCCAACAATGGGCTTCCTCAAATGCCCTAGGTCTTCGTGAGCAAGCAAGTTGGATGCACCCCCACTTAGTTTCTTTTGTTGAGCTTTCATGCATTTATAGCTCTAGTGCATCCGTTGCATGGCAATCCCTACTCCTTGCATTAACATCAATCGATGGGCATCTCCATAGCTCATTGATTAGCTGCGTTGATGCAAGACTTTCTCCTTTTTTTGTCTTCTCAACATAACCCCCATCATTATATTCTATTCCACCCATAGTGCTATATCCATGGCTCACGCTCATGTATTGCGTGAAGGTTGAAAAAGTTTGAGATTACTAAAGTATGAAACAATTGCTTGGCTTGTCATCGGGGTTATGCATGATGAGAGCATTCTTGTGTGACGAAAATGGAGCATGACTAAACTATATGATTTTGTAGGGATGAACGTTCTTTGGCCATGTTATTTTGAGAGGACATAATTGCTTAGTTAGTATGCTTGAAGTATTATTACTTTTATGTCAATATTAAACCTTTATCTTGAATCTTTCGGATCTGAATATTCATACCACAATTAAGAGAATTACATTGAAATTATGCCAAGTAGCATTCCACATCAAAAATTCTGTTTTTATCATTTACCTACTCGAGGACGAGTAGGAATTAAGCTTGGGGATGCTTGATACGTCTCCAATGTATCTATAATTTTTTATTGCTCCATGCTATATTATATTCTGTTTTGGACATTATTGGGCTTTATTATACACTTTTATATTATTTTTGGGACGAACCTATTAACCGGAGGCCCAGCCTAGAATTGCTGTTTTTTGCCTATTTCAGAGTTTCGCAGAAAAAGAATATCAAACGGAGTCCAAACAGAATGAAACCTTCGGGAATGTGATTTTCGGAACGAACGTGATCCAGAGGACTTGGACCCTACGTCAAGACATCCACTAGGAAGGCATGAGGTAGGGGCCCCACGTTGCTCCACCGACGTACTTCTTCCTCCTATGTATACCTACGTACCCCCAAACTACAAGATACGGAGCCAAAAACCTAATTCCACCGCCGCAACCTTCTATACCCGTGAGATCCCATCTTGGGGCCTTTTCCGGAGCTCCGCCGGAGGGGGCATCGATCACGGAGGGCTTCTACATCAACACCATAGCCTCTCCGATGATGTGTGAGTAGTTTACCTCAGACCTTCGGGTCCATAGTTATTAGCTAGATGGCTTCTTCTCTCTTTTTGGATCTCAATACAATGTTCTCCCCCTCTCTTGTGGAGATCTATTCGATGTAATCTTCTTTTGCGGTGTGTTTTTTGAGACCGATGAATTGTGGGTTTATGATCAAGTTTATCTATGAACAATATTTGAATCTTCTCTGAATTCTTTTATGTATGATTGGTTATATTTGCAAGTCTCTTCGAATTATTAGTTTGGTTTGGCCTACTAGATTGATCTTTCTTGCAATGGGAGAAGTGCTTAGCTTTGGGTTCAATCTTGCGGTGTCCTTTCCCAGTGATAGTAGGGGCAGCAAGGCACGTATTGTATTGTTGCCATCGAGGATAACAAGATGGGGTTTATATCATATTGCATGAGTTTATCCCTCTACATCATGTCATCTTACTTAAAGCGTTACTCTGTTCTTATGAACTTAATACTCTAGATGCATGCTGGATAGCGGTCGATGTGTGGAATAATAGTAGTAGATGCAGGCAGGAGTCGGTCTACTTGTCTTGGACGTGATGCCTATATACATGATCATACCTAGATATTCTCATAACTATGCTCAATTCTATCAATTGCTCAACAGTAATTTGTTCACCCACCGTAATACTTATGCTCATGAGAGAAGCCACTAGTGAAACCTACGGCCCCCGGGTCTATCTTCCATCATATTAATCTTCCAACACTTAGCTATTTTTATTGCCTTTTATTTTACTTTGCATCTTTATCATAAAAATACCAAAAATATTATCTTATCATATCTATCAGATCTCACTCTCGTAAGTGACCGTGAAGGGATTGCCAACCCCTTTATTGTGTTGGTTGCGAGGATTTATTTGTTTGTGTAGGTGCGAGGGACTCGTGCGTGTCCTCCTACTAGATTGATACCTTAGTTCTCAAAAACTGAGGGAAATACTTACGCTGCTTTGCTGCATCACCCTTTCCTCTTCAAGGGAAAACCAACGCAGTGCTCAAGAGGTAGCACACTGCTCCGGGTGTTTGGAGCGCAGACTATTCTTGTGTTCATCGACATACGGGGTCACCAAGGTAGAGTTCTGTAGAACATTGTAGTGTGCTTGAGACCAAGAATATCCGTCCCTGCATATTATTGAGTCCCCTCCAAGCGTGCCTTTTCTAGTCAGTCTCCCCTCATACCGCGATTTAGGGAGACCTATCTTCTTAAGGCCAGGAATGAAGTCAACACAAAACCCAATAACATCCTCTGTTTGATGGCCCATGGAGATGCTTCCTTCTGGCCTAGCGCGGTTATGGACATATTTCTTTAGGACTCCCATGAACCTCTCAAAGGGGTACATATTGTGTAGAAATACGGGGCCCAGAATGACAATCTCCTCAACTAGATGAACTAGGACGTGCGTCATGATATTGAAGAAGGATGGTGGGAACACCAGCTTGAAACTGACAAGACATTGCACCACATCACTCCTTAGCCTTGGGATGATTTCTAGATCGATCACCTTCTGAGAGATTGCATTGAGGAATGCACATAGCTTCACAATGGCTAATCGGACGTTTTCCGATAGAAGCCTCCTCAATGCAACTGGAAGCAGTTGCGTCATAATCACGTGGCAGTCATGAGACTTTAGGTTCTGGAACTTTTTCTCTGGCATATTTATTATTCCCTTTATATTTGATGAGAAGCCAGTCGGGACCTTCATACTAAGCAGGCATTCAAAGAAGACTTCCTTCTCTTCTTTGGTAAGAGCGTAGCTGGCAGGACCTTCATACTGCTTTGGAGGCATGCCGTCTTTTTCGTGCAAACGTTGCAGGTCCTCCCGTGCCTCAGCTGTATCTTTTGTCTTCCCATACACGCCCAAGAAGCCTAGCAGGTTCACGCAAAGGTTCTTCGTCACGTGCATCACATCGATCGAAGAGCGGACCTCTAGGTCTTTCCAGTAGGGTAGGTCCCAAAATATAGATTTCTTCTTCCACATGGGTGCGCGTCCCTCAGCGTCATTCGGAACAGCTACTCCACCGGGACCCTTTACAAAGATTACGTGTAAATCATTGACCATAGCAAGTACGTGATCACTGGTACACATGGCGGGCTTCTTCCGGTGATCTGCCTCGCCTTTGGAATGATTGCCTTTCTTTCGACATTGATGGTTGGTCGGAAGAAATCGACGATGGCCCAGGTACACATTCTTCCTGCATTTGTCCAGGTATATACTTTCGGTGTCCGCTAAATAGTGCGTGCATGCGTGGTATCCCTTGTTTGTCTGTCCTGAAAGGTTACTGAGAGCGGGCCAATCGTTGATGGTTACAAACAGCAACGCGTGCAGGTTAAATTCCTCCTGTTTGTGCTCATCCCACGTACGTACACCGTTTCCATTCCACAGCTTTAAAAGTTCTTCAACTAATGGCCTTAGGTACACATCAATGTCGTTGCCGGGTTGCTTAGGGCCTTGGATGATAACTAGCATCATAATGAACTTCCGCTTCATGCACATCCAAGGACGAAGGTTATACATACATAGAGTCACGGCCAGGTGCTGTGATTGCTGCTCTGCTCCCCGAAAGGATTAATGCCATCCACACTTAAAGCAAACCATACGTTCCTTGGGTCACGTGCAAACTCAGCCCAGTACTCTCACTCGATTTTTCTCCACTGCGACCCGTCAGCGGGTGCTCTCAACTTCCCGTCTTTCTTACGGTCCTCACTGTGCCATCGCATCAACTTGTCATGCTCTTTCTTTCTGAACAATCGTTTCTACCGTGGTAATATAGGAGCATACCACATCACCTTCGCAGGAACCCTCTTCCCGCGGGGCTCGCCGTCAACATCACCAGGGTCATCTCGTCTGATCTTATACCGCAATGCACCGCATACTGGGCATGCGTTCAAATCCTCATACGCACCACGGTAGAGGATGCAGTCATTAGGGCATGCATGTATTTTTGCACCTCCAATCCTAGAGGGCATACGACCTTCTTTGCTGCGTATGTACTGTCGGGCAATTCGTTATCCTTTGGAAGCTTCTTCTTCAATATTTTCAGTAGCTTCTCAAATCCTTTGTCAGGCACAGCATTCTCTGCCTTCCACTGCAGCAATTCCAGTACGGTACTGTGCTTTGTGTTGCCATCTTCGTAATTGGGGTACAACCCTTTTTTGTGATCCTCTAACATGCGATTGAACTTCAGCTTCTCCTTTTGGCTTTCGCATTGCGTCCTTGCATCGACAATGACCCGGCAAAGATCATCATCATCGGGCACATCGTCTGGTTCCTCTTGATCTTCAGCAGCTTCCCCCGTTGCAGCATCATCGGGCACATTGTCTGGTTCCTCTTGATCTTCAGCAGCTCCCCCCGTTGTAGCATCACCGTATTCAGGGGGCATGTAGTTGTCATCGTCCTCTTCTTCTTCACCGTCTTCCATCATAACCCCTATTTCTCCGTGCCTTTTCCAAACATTATAGTGTGGCATGAAACCCTTTTAAAGCAGGTGGGTGTGAAGGATTTTCCGGTCAGGGTAAGACTTCGTATTCCCACATTTAGGGCATGGACAACACATAGAACCATTCTGCTTGTTTGCCTCAGCCACTTCGAGAAAATTATGCACGCCCTTAATGTACTCGGAGGTGTGTCTGTCATCGTACATCCATTGCCGGTTCATCTGCGTGCATTATATATAATTATGTGTGTCAAAAGTAAGAAAATCAGACAAGAATCTATCTAAAGTAAGAAAATCAGACAAGTATCTATCTAAAGTAAGAAAATCAGAAAGAAGATAAGAACAAGAGGCTCACCACGGTGGTGCCGGCGACGAGATCGGCGCGGGTAATCGACGGCGGTGAAAATGGGGACGGGGCGTGATGGACTGCTAAACCTAGACAAATCTCGGGGAAAATGGAGCTCCGAGGTCGAGCTTCGAGAGGAGAAAGCTTAACTAGTCTGGCTCGGGCATTTCATCAAACACCTCATGTGCATAGGAGGTGAGCTAGAGCACCCAATGCCCCCCCTCGCCGGCCAGCAAAAAACAGAGCACTGTGGAGTGCTTTGCTACGACGATGGGGTATATATAGGAAACTTATTTGTCCCGGTTCGTGGCAGGAACCGGAACTAAATCCCCCCTTCTGTACCGGTTCTAGGCATGAACCGGCACCAATGGTTGTGGGCCAGGAGCGCGGCCCATTGGTCCCAGTTCGTGCCTAGAATCGGGACAAATGGATCCAGAAGTACCGGGACCAATGCCCACGAGGCCCCGGCCGGCCCCCTAGGCTCACGAACTGGGACTAATGCCCCCCATGGGTCCCGGTTCGTGAAGAACCGGGACTAATGGGCTGGCCAAGCCCGAACCAAAGCCCTGTTTTCTACAAGTGACCCAAGCTATCCGGGGATTAGCCAGAAGTTAAAGATTGGGGGGGGGGGAATGAGACAAACTTTTGATTACAGGGGCCAAACTACACTAATGCATTATTCTTTTCTAAATTCTGCACTGTCCATCTCTATATTAGGAGTAAATCAATGATGTTAGGGGGACCAGGGCCCTGCTAGTCCCCCTGTCTCCGCCACTGCATGTGGCGGCACAAATCTGCTCGCTTTCACTCCAAATTCAGCATTTTTGTGGCTTGTTTCCTATTTTTAAGTCACTAAAATAATTTCTACGCATTTAATGAATATAATTCAAATATGAACAACAAGTGCATGAAAAAGTTGCCGCCTCCCTGCGCTCCGTCCCCCACCCCCGCTCCTCCTCCTCCGACGATGCTATGTTTTTGCTGGAACTGGTATCGAGGAAGCTACCACTAGCGCTCGGTTTAGTTGCAACCAGGACGGCGGCGAGCGTTGTCGGTGACGATGGCACCTGATTTTGCTGCAACCAGATGTTCAAGTGTCAAATGTTGCAACTGGCGAAAACAAAAGCTGGAACGGGCGTTCACACACTACAAAAAAAAGACACTTCTGTGATGATACGTGTTTGTCACAGTAGGTCACGTTTTCTGTCATGCATGTACATCCATTACAATTTTATGACAGAATCAAGATAGTCGTACATGTGCTGTCGTAGAAGTGTTCCATGACATTACCAAAATTATCATCACGGAAGTGTCCACTTCCATGACGATAAATCGCGCGTCATGGAAGTGCTTTCGTCAAGGGTGACCGACACGTGGCATCCACCGTAACGGGTCGCCGTTAAGCTACCGGGTACGGTTTTGGATCCGATAACCCGCTTTTTTTAACAGACCGGACCAATGAGGATTTTTCACGTGTAAAATTCTCATTGGCCGGAGGAAACACGTGTTGGCTCACCGTTGGCATAGATGTCATCCATTCATTGGACAGGAGGGACCTATGATACGTCGACACGTGGCACAGCCCATCTAAGGCCCATGCCGGTGAAAAGGCCGGCCCGTTTGACTTGGTCAAAAGGTAACGGGCCGGCCCACGGAAAGCCTGTTAACGACCTGTTCGTATATAGCCCATTTACGGCCCGCTAACTCACGACCCGTTACGGCCTATCGGAATTAAGCCCAGTAGCTTCAATTGGGCCATCCAATATGATGCCAGCCCGTTGTAACTTCCGGCCCATGTATGGCCCATGATGTCTTTCGGCCCATACGAGGCCATTTGTAACTCTTGGCCCATTAAAGGCCCGTGATGAATCTGGCCCGCAATGAACAGTGTACCCCTTTATACCCATTAACAGCCCATTATTCCATTGGGCCGTTTCCATCCCGTGTTATCTTTCGACCTTCTCAGGGCCCATTTATTCTTGGGCTCATTACCAGCATTCGGTTACTTACGGCCCGTTATTGGCCTTTTCTGCTTGTGGGCCAAATTCAGCCCGTGGTTACAATCGGCCCGTTTGCTGCCCGTTAATCCGTTGGGCCGTTTTCATAGCGTCGCGTCGTCCAATACGGCCGATTAACGACGGCCCATTATTGTCGGCCCATGAATGGACGATTCCAAATCTAGCCCATTTACGGCCCATAATGCGGTCTGTTATTGGTCCATGTTTGGCCTATCGATCATACAGCACGTAGAAGGCCCATTGATGCTACGGCCCGTAGAA
This sequence comes from Triticum aestivum, assembly GCF_018294505.1. Taxonomy (NCBI): domain Eukaryota; kingdom Viridiplantae; phylum Streptophyta; class Magnoliopsida; order Poales; family Poaceae; genus Triticum; species Triticum aestivum. The sequence goes on from NC_057796.1 coordinate 446,015,840, forward strand.
GGCCCATTGTTTCTACGGCCCTTAGAAGGCCCATTGTTTCTACGTCCGTAGGAGGCCCATGGTAACTACAGTAAATATGTAGCCCATGGTTATTGTGGCCTAGTTTTAAAAAATAGGTTATTGCGGCCACTAGCAAACCGCGGAAAAAGAACTGCACTGACTACAAGCTAACAAATAAACAAGACAACAAGGAACTAAATAAGCAAGCAACTTAAGCTAGGCTAGCACCGCTATTACACATATTACATCCACTGGGCATCAAAGTTCGCTACCAGTGCAAATATAGGGAACAAAGCAACATCACATACATTGGTCGTCAAAGTTGGCGACCAGTGCAAATAAACGCCGCAGCAAAACAAGTCCAGAACTGAAAGCACTTCAGAAGAGCTCAAGAAACAATATCCTGGGTACCCATATTGCTGGCAAGATTCTTAGCAAGCTTATTAACTTTCTCTTGTTTGGCGCTTAAATCCTCCAGTGCTTGCTGTTGCACAAGAAAGTATGCATCTGAATTATGCAGGGACTTCCTTAGTCCTTCGGCTTCTTGTCGCAACACAGCTGACTGATGCCTTTCAGCTTGTAGTTGAGACTGAAGAAGCCGAAGTGATTCATGCAGCGGGGTCGAATAGCTTGTACCAGCGGTACTGGCCAGTAACTCGAACACTACATCAATGTAGGACTGTGGGGTTTTCTCACTGTCTACGAGATCGTTTTAATCACCTTTCTTGGAGACCAACAGGGTTGTCTCACTATCTTGAACCTTATCTGCATTACTTTCTCTACCATTGCATAGTGCGGTGCTCTTCTCCAATATTCTGTTCGCATACTACAAGAGAAACAAGCAGACACATCACATGTTTAGTCTGTAGTATACCAAACTCATTTTGGTAAACCGGTTCAGCAGTAAGGTGGACAGGATAACAGCATGAAACAAACATATATCTATGTACTATGGTCACTGTATTGTCCATATCATTCTAGTTTATGTTGCCAAATCAAGATAGAGACATAGTTCAACTCATATATTTTGAAGACACAACAACATAGACAGAATATAAGTGTGAGAAACTACACAGCATTGGCAACACTTGTATGTACATCACATGAGAACATAACTGTTTATACAACTGAAACTGAAATCAACATAGAGCAAGAAGTTAGAACAGCAATCCAGTTGAAGAATAGGTTTAAAACATACCCGTTGCGCCATTGGAGTTTCAATTGGATCCTTCATATTCGAAAGTAGTTGGTATGAGTAAATATAGTGATGCAACAACAAAGGAGTATGGACCATAGCTATGGAATCTGACCTGAGAACAGTTGCTCTTCTGCTTTAAACATGGAGTTTGGGTTCGCTGTGGTGGTCTTCGTGCTTTGGGCACTGCAGTTGCTTTACGAACTGCTCGTGTGGGGGTACTCTATGGTGGACATGGTGCTTTGTCAACTAGAAGTGGGTTACTATCCACTAGGGTTGGGTTAGATGGGTTGTAGCTGGTTCTCTGCCCAACGGTGTAAGTGTGCAATCTGGAAGAGTCTCGATTATGTGTGGTGGGGCAAGTTTGTGGCCCAGTACAACCATGGTTCTATATGCATCGACGGGTAGCACTGTCTTTTCTAAAGAACGGGTTTTTGCTCCCTTAGATACTTCCATCACCCCCTCCAATTCAAATGGCTGATAAACAAGAAAAGAAATTGAACGTACAGACATTGTATGATAGACAGGTGTGGTAATTCACATATATGTTGTCTAAGCAAACAGGACAGCATGACACAATTTCACAGATATGATGCCTAACTAAACAGTTTCAGATATATGATGGATAACTTAACAGGATATAATGGCATAATTCAACATATGATGAGTGATACGTCCATTTTGCATCATGCTTTTATATCGATATTTATTGCATTATGGGTTGTTCTTACACATTATGTCACAATACTTATGACTATTCTCTCTGATTTTACAAGGTTTACATGAAGAGGGAGAATGCCGGCAACTGGAATTCTGGGTTGGGAAAGGAGCAAATATTAGAGACCTATTCTGCACAACTGCAAAAGTCCTGAAACTTCACGGAGCCACGTTTTGTAATATATGAAAAATACTAGAGAAAGAATCAACCAGAGGGGGCCCACACCCTGGCCACGAGCGTAGGGGGCGCGCCCCCCTCCCTCGTGGGCCCCCTGGCAGGCCTCCGGTGCCCTTCTTCTGCTATATGAAGTCTTTTACCCTGGAAAAAATCATAAGCAAGCTTTCGGGAAGAAACACCGCCGCCACGAGGCGGAACCTTGGCTGAACCAATCTAGGGCTCCGGCGGAGCTGTTCTGCCGGGGAAACATCCCTCTGGGAGGGGGAAATCATCACCATCGTCATCACCATCGATCCTCTCTGCGGGAGGGGGTCAATCTCCATCAACATCTTCACCAACACCATCTCCTCTCAAACCCTAGTTCATCTCTTGTATCCAATCTTTGTCCCAAAACCTCAGATTGGTACCTGTGGGTTGACTAGTAGTGTTGATTACTCCTTATAGCTGATACTAGTTGGTTTATTTGGTGGAAGATCATATGTTCAGATCCTTTATGCATATTAATACCCCTCTGATTATGAACATGAATATGATTTGTGAGTAGTTACGTTTGTTCCTGAGGACATGGGAGAAGCCTTGCTATAAGTAGTCATGTGAATTTGGTATTCGTTCGATATTTTGATGAGATGTATGTTGTCTCGCCTCTAGTGGTGTTATGTGAATGTCGACTACATGACACTTCACCATTGTTTGGGCCTAGAGGAAGGCATTGGGAAGTAATAAGTAGATGATGGGTTGCTAGAGTGACAGAAGCTTAAACCCTAGTTTATGAGTTGCTTCGTAAGGGGCTGATTTGGACCCATAAGTTTCATGCTATGGTTAGGTTTACCTTAATACTTCTTTTGTAGTTGCGGATGCTTGAAATAAGGGTTAATCATAAGTGGGATGCTTGTCCAAGAAAGGGCAGTACCCAAGCACCGGTCCACCCACATACCAAATTATCAAAGTAACGAACGCGAATCATATGAGCGTGATGAAAGCTAGCTTGACGATAATTCCCATGTGTCCTCGAGAGCGTTTTCCTTCATATAAGAGTTTATCCAGGCTTGTCCTTTGCTACAAAAAGGATTGGGCCATCTTGCTGCACCTTATTTACGTTCATTACTCGTTACCCGTTACAAATTACCTTATCAAAAAACTATCTGTTACCGATAATTTCAGTGCTTGCAGAGAATACCTTACTGAAAACCGCTTGTCATTTCCTTCTGCTCCTCGTTGGGTTCGACACTCTTACTTATCGAAAGGACTACGATAGATCCCATACACTTATGGGTCATCAAGACTCTTTTCTAGCTCCGTAGCCGGGGAGTGAAGCGCCTTTGGTAGGTGGAATTTGGTAAAGAAAGATTTATATAGTGTGCTGAAATTTACTGTCACTTGTTACTATTGAACATAATCCTTTGAGGGGCTTGTTCATGGTATCTTCACCCCGACCAGTAGAGAAAAGAGTTGCTCCTCAACCTACTGAACCTATTGAAAATGTTTACTTTGAAATTCCTTCGGGTATGATAGAGAAACTGCTAGCTAATCCTTTCACAGGTGATGGAACATTACATCCCGATTTGCACCTAATCTATGTGGATGAAGTTTGTGGATTATTTAAGCTTGCAGGTATGCCCAAGGATGTTATCAAGAAGAAGGTATTCCCTTTATCTTTGAAGGGAAAGGCATTGACATGGTTTAGGCTATGTGATGATATGGGGTCATGGAACTACAACCGATTGAAATTGGAATTTCATCAGAAGTTTTATCCTATGCATATTGTTCATCATGATCGCAATTATATATATAATTTTTGGCCTCGCGAAGGAGAAAGTATCGCTCAAGCTTGGGGGAGGCTCAAGTCAATGTTATATTCATGCCCCAATCATGAGCTCTCAAGAGAAATTATTATTCAAAATTTTTATGCTCGGCTTTCTCTTAATAATCGCTCCATGCTCGATACTTCTTGTACTGGCTCTTTTATGATGAAGACTATTGAATTCAAATGGGATTTATTGGAAAGAATTAAACGCAACTCTGAAGATTGGGATCTCGATGAAGAGTCAGGTATAACACCTAAGTTTGATTGTGTTAAATCTTTTATGGATACCGATGTTTTCCGTGAATTTTGCACTAAATATGGACTTGACTCTGAGATAGTAGCTTCTTTCTGTGAATCCTTTGCTACTCATGTTGATCTGCCTAAGGAGAAGTGGTTTAAATATAATCCTCCCATTGAAGTAAAAGCAGCTGCACCTATTAAAGTTGAAGAAAATACTATCACTTATAATGTTGATCCTGTTGTTCCTACTGCTTATATTGAGAAGCCACCTTTCCCCGTTAGAATAAAGGATCATGCTAAAGCTTCAACTGTGGTTCGTAAAAGTAACACTAGAACACCCACACCCCCTGAGCAAATTAAAGTTGAACCTAGTATTACTATGGTTAAAGATCTCTTGGCCGATAATATTGATGGGCATGTTATTTATTTCTGTGATGAAGCTGCTAGGATTGCTAGACCTGATACTAGAAATAAACATAGACCTGTGGTAGGCATGCCTATTATTTCTGTTAAAATAGGAGATCATTGTTATCATGGCTTATGTGATATGGGTGCTAGTGCAAGTGCAATACCTCATTCCTTATACAAAGAAATTATGCATGATATTGCACCTGCTGAGATAGAGGAAATTGATGTTACAATTAAGCTTGCCAAAAGAGACACTATTTCACCAGTTGGGATTGTTAGAGATGTTGAAGTCTTGTGTGGGAAAGTTAAATATCCTGCTGATTTTCTTGTTCTTGGTTCCCCACAAGATGACTTTTGTCCCATTATATTTGGTAGACCCTTCTTGAATACTGTTAATGCTAGGATAGACTGCAAAAAGGATGTTGTTACTATTGGTTTGGGGGATATGTCTCATAAGTTTAAGTTTGCTAAATTTCGTAGAAAACCCCATTATAAAGAATTGCCTAGTAAAGATGAAATTATTGGTCTTGCCTCTATTGCCATGCCTCCTAATGATCCTTTAGAACAATATGCTCGACCATGAAAATGATGTGTTTATGAATGAAAGAAGGGAAATATATGAAGTATTCTTTAAACAAGGACCTATCTTGAAACACAACTTGCATGTTGAAATCCTAGGGGATCCTCCTCCACCCAAGGGTGATCCCGTGTTTGAGCTTAAACCATTACCTGATACTCTTGAATATGCTTATCTTGATGAGAAAAACATATATCCTGTTATTATTAGTGCTAACCTTTCAGAGCATGAAGAAAAGAAATTATTGAAAACTCTGAAGAAGCACCGTGCTGCTATTGGATATACTCTTGATGATCTTAAGGGCATTAGTCCCACTCTATGCCAACACAAAATAAAATTGGAGAAAGATGCTAAACCGGCTGCCCTTTATGCTAAAACGGTTGCTGATCACCAACGAAGGTTAAATCCTAAGATGAAAGAAGTGGTAAGAAAAGAAATACTAAAGCTTCTGGAGGCAGGTATAATTTATCCCATTGCTGATAGTCAGTGGGTAAGTCCCGTCCATTGTGTCCCTAAGAAGGGAGGTATTACCGTTCTTCCTAATGATAAAGATGAATTGATCCCACAAAGAATTATTATAGGTTATAGAATGGTAATTGATTTCCGCAAACTAAATAAAGCTACTAAAAAGGATCATTACCCTTTACCTTTTATTGATCAAATGCTAGAAAGATTATCCAAACATACACATTTTTGCTTTCTAGATGGTTATTCTGGTTTCTCTCAAATACCTGTGTCAAAAGAGGATCAAGAAAAGACCACTTTTACTTACCCTTTCAGTACCTTTGCTTATAGACGTATCCCTTTTGGTTTATGCAATGCACCTGCTACCTTTCAAAGATGCATGATGGCTATATTCTCTGATTTTTTGTGAAAAGATTGTTGAGGTTTTCATGGATGATTTCTCCGTATATGGAACTTCTTTTGATGATTGCTTAAGCAACCTTGATCGAGTTTTGCAGAGATGTGAAGAAACTAATCTTGTCTTGAATTGGGAGAAGTGCCACTTTATGGTTAACGAAGGTATTGTCTTGGGGCATAAAATTTCTGAAAGAGGTATTGAAGTTGATAAAGCTAAAGTTGATGCTATTGAAAAGATGCCATGTCCCAAGGACATTAAAGGTAAAAGAAGTTTCCTTGGTCATGCCGGTTTTTATAGGAGGTTCATTACGGACTTCTCTAAAATTTCTAGGCCTCTCACTAATCTCTTACAAAAAGATGTTCCATTTATCTTTGATGGTGATTGTGTAGAAGCATTTGAAATACTTAAGAAAGCATTGATTTCTGCACCTATTGTTCAGCCACCTGATTGGAATTTACCCTTTGAAATTATGTGTGATGCTAGCGATTATGCTGTAGTTGCTGTTCTAGGACAAAGAGTTGATAAGAAATTAAATGTTATTCAATATGCTAGTAATATTCTAGACAGTGCCCAGAGAAATTATGCTACTACTGAAAAAGAATTTTTAGCAGTTGTATTTGCTTGTGATAAGTTCGGACCTTATATTGTTGATTCTAAAGTAACTGTTCACACTGATCATGCTGCTATTAAATATCGTATGGAAAAGAAAGATGCTAAACCTAGACTTGTTAGATGGGTTATCTTGCTACAAGAATTTTATTTGCATATTATAGATAGAAAGGGAGTTGAGAACCCCGTTGCAGACAACTTGTCTAGGTCAGAGAATGTTCTTGATGACCCACTACCTATTTATGATAGCTTCCCTGATGAACAATTAGCTGTCATAAATGCTTCTCGTACTGCTCCATGGTATGCTGATTATGCTAATTACATTGTTGCTAAATTTATACCACCTAGTTTCACATACCAACAAAAGAAAAAGTTTTTCTATGATTTAAGACATTAATTCTGGGATGACCCACACCTTTATAAAGAAGGAGTAGATGGTCTTATTAGACGTTGTGTACCTGAGCATGAACAGATCCTACGCAAGTGTCACTCCGAGGCTTATGGAGGACACCACGCTAGAGATAGAACTGCACATAAGATATTGCAATCTGGTTTTTATTGGCCTACTCTCTTCAAAGATGCCCATAAGTTTGTCTTGTCTTGTGATGAATGTCAAAGAATCGGTAATATTAGTAGACGTCAAGAAATGCCTTATACGTCTCCATCGTATCTACTTCTCCAAACACTTTTGCCCTGTTTTGGACTCTAACTTGCATGATTTGAATGGAACTAACCCGGACTGACGCTGTTTTCAGAAGAATTGCCATTGTGTTATTTTTTTGCAGAAATAAAAGTTCTCGGAATGACCTGAAACTTCACGGAGAATATTTTTGGAATTAATAAAAAATACTGGCAAAAGAATCAACACCAGGGGGCCCACACCCTGTCCACGAGGGTGGAGGGCGCGCCCACCCCCCTGGGGCACGCCCCCTGCCTCGTGGGCCCCCTGGTGCTCCACCGACCTCAACTCCAACTCTATATATTCACGTTCGGGGAGAAAAAAAATCAAAGAGAAGGATTCATCGCGTTTTACAATACGGAGCAGCCGGCAAGCCCTAATCTCTCTCGGGAGGGCTGATCTGGAGTCCGTTCGGGGCTCCGGAGAGGGGAATCCGTCACCGTCGTCATCCTCAACCTTCCTCCATATCACCAATTTCATGATGCTCACCGCCGTGCGTGAGTAATTCCATCGTAGGCTTTCTGGACGGTGATGGGTTGGATGAGATTTACCATGTAATTGAGTTAGTTTTGTTAGGGTTTGATCCCTAGTATCCATTATGTTCTGAGATTGATGTTGCTATGACTTTGCTATGCTTAATGCTTGTCAGTAGGGCCCAAGTGCCATGATTTCAGATTTGAACCTATTATGTTTCCATGAATATATGTGAGTTCTTGATCCTATCTTTCAAGTCTATAGTCACCTACTATGTGTTATGATCCTGCAACCCCGAAGTGACAATAATCGGGACCACTCCTGGTGATGACCGTAGTTTGAGAAGTTCATGTATTCACTAAGTGTTAATGCTTTGGTCCGGTACTCTATTAAAAGGAGGCCTTAATATCCCTTAGTTTCCAATAGGACCCCGCTGCCACGGGAGGGTAGGACAAAAGATGTCATGCAAGTTCTTTTCCATAAGCACGTATGACTATATTCGGAATACATGCCTACATTATATTGATGAATTGGAGCTAGTTCTATGTCACCCTATGTTATAACTATTGCATGAGGAATCGCATCCGGCGTAATTCTCCATCACCGATCCAATGCCTACGAGCTTTTCACATATTGTTCTCCGCTTAGTTACTTTACCGTTGCCATTGTTACAATTACTACAAAACTACTGTTACTTTTGCCACCGTTACCGTTACTTCCATACTACTTTGCTACTAAATACTTTGCTGCAGATATTAAGTTATCCAGGTGTGGTTGAATTCACAACTCAACTGCTAATACTTGAGAATATTCTTTGGCTCCCCTTGTGTCGGATCAATAATTTGGGTTGAATACTCTACCCTCGAAAACTGTTGCGATCCCCTATACTTGTGGGTTATCAATGCCTATGAATTATTCACTTGTTATTGAACCATTTGATGTTTGGGGCTTTGATTATATGGGACCGTTTCCTTGCTCTAACGGGTATACACATATTTTAGTTGTTGTTGATTACGTTACTAAGTGGGTAGAAGCTATTCCAACTAGTAGTGTTGATCATAACACCTCTATTAAGATGCTTAAAGAAGTTATTTTTCTGAGGTTTGGAGTCCCTAGATATTTAATGACTAATGGTGGTTCACATTTTATTCATGGTGCTTTTTGTAAAATGCTTGCTAAGTATGATGTTAATCATAGAATTGCATCTCCGTATCACCCGCAGTCTAGTGGCCAAGTAGAATTGAGTAATATAGAGCTCAAATTAATTTTGCAAAAGAATGTTAATAGATCTAGAAAGAATTGGTCCAAGAAACTTGATGATGCATTATGGGCCTATAGAACTGCATATAAAAACCCTATGGGTATGTCTCTGTATAAAATGGTTTATGGAAAAGCATGTCACTTACCTCTCGAACTAGAACATAAGTCATATTGGGACATTAAAGAGCTCAACTATGATTTCAAACTTGCCGGTGAGAAGAGACTATTTGACATTAGCTCACTTGATGAATAGAGAACCCAGGCCTATGAGAATGCCAAACTGTTTAAAGAAAAGGTTAAAAGATGGCATGACAAAAGGATACAAAAGCGTGAGTTTAATGTAGGTGACTATGTGTTGCTATTCAACTCTCGTTTAAGATTTTTTGCAGGAAAACTTCTCTCTAAATGGGAAGGTCCTTACGTTATCGAGGAGGTCTATCGTTCTGGTGCCATAAACATCAACAACTTCGAAAGCACAAATCCAAAGGTGGTGAACGGTCAAAGAATCAAACATTATATCTCAGGTAATCCTATAAATGTTAAAACCAATGTTATTGAAACCGTAACCCCGGAGGAATACATAAGGGACACTTTCCAGAACGTTTCAGACTCCGAAAAGGAATAGGTATGTGGTACGGTAAGTAAACTGACTCCAAAACAGTTCTAATGGTAATTTTTCTCCGTTTAGGAACATTTAAGAAAATAGGAAAATAAGTAGTCCGAAAGGGACACGAGGCATCGACAAGGGTGGAGGGTGCGCCCTACCCCCCTAGGCGCGCCCCCTGCCTCGTGGGCACCTCGTGTGCCCTCCGGACTCCGTTTTCTTGCACGATACTTCTTTTGGTCGGTAAAAATTCATTATATAATCTCCCGAAGGTTTTGACCACCGTACCACGCAAATATCCTCTTTTTTGTTTCGAGCTGTTTTTTTGACAGATCTAGATCACCATGACGTCTCCAAGTGCCCCCAAGGACAAGTTCTTCGAGAAGGTCATCAACCCCTACGTCGTGGAAGTGCTGCAACATCCTCAAACCATTGAGATGTGTGAGGGGTTGCTGCACATCCGCGATGTTGAGGGACCAAGGAGGACCGGAAGCGTGGAGACAAGGCTCGAGGCAATGGAGCAACAAGTTTTCAAGTGCCAGGAGATGGTGGAACGTGGACTCGATGCCAATCATATAATGATCACGGAGTTCACCAACAAGCATAACCTGGATGCCAAGAACATTGGGGAGGCCATCTTCAAGCTTCACGAGAAAATTGAGCGTCTCCAAGCCCAGATCTATGACCTGCAAAACCAAAACTGTGAGTATGAATATATATTCAAGAGGATGAGTTTGGCTGCAGATTTGAGGATTCCGGAGACTCGATCATCCTTCTATGATGGTGAGCCTATGACTTGGAAGATGGACGACAAGCCTACATCATCAACAACTCCACACCACCCCCGAGGAAAGAGATATAAATACATGGGTATGGGCACTTCCCTTGGCATCTGCCAAGCTTGGGGGAGGTGCCCCGGTATCGTATCACCATCACACTCCTATTTTTACCGTTTTTCTTAGTTCGATCCTTTTGGTAATATCTTGATCTAGTAGAATAAAATTTTAGTATGATCTAGTTTTGAGTTTTGCTTTATGATCCCTCTATGTAATCGAGTCCGTGAGCTATATACAATAAAGATTAGTGTTGAGTCAAGGGCTTGATTATCTTGTTATGATCTTGAGGGAATCAAAGAAAAAGAAAGAACAAAAAGAAAAAAAGAGATCATATTGATCTTATGGAGAGTAATGACTTCACATATAAAGAGTATGATGAATAAAAGTTGTTGAGAGTTGACAAACATAGTTTTGGTCATCGTTGCAATTAATAGGAAGTAATAAAGAAAGAGAGGTTTTCACATATAAATATACTATCTTGGACATCTTTTATGATTGTGAGCACTCATTAAAATATGACATGCTAAAGAGTTGATATTGGACAAAGAAGACAACATAATGGGTTATGTTTTCTTATATCTGAAATAAAGTATATTGTCATGGATCATCCAACATGTTGAGCTTGCTTTTCTCCCTCATGCTAGCCAAATTCTTTGCACCAAGTAGAGATTCTACTTGTGCTTCCAAATATCCTTAAACCCAGTTTTGCCATGAGTGTCAACCATACCTACCTATGGATTGAGTAAGATCCTTCAAGTAAGTTGTCATCGTTGCATGCAATAAAAATTGCTCTCTAAATATGTATGATTTATTAGTGTGGAGAATATAAGCTTTATACAATCTTGTGATGTGGAAGAAATACAAGCGATGGACTGCATAATAAAGGTCCATATCACAAGTGACAATATAAAGTGACGATCTTTTGCATTAAGATTTCATGCATCCAACCATAAAAGCACATGACAACCTCTGCTTCCCTCTGCGAAGGGCCTATCTTTTATTCTTGTCTTATACCCTATACAAGAGTCATGGTGATCTTCACCTTTCCTTTTTACATTTTATCCTTTGGCAAGCACCTTGTGTTGAAAAGATCCTGATATATATATATATATCCAATTGGATGTAAGTTAGCATGAATTATTATTGTTGACATTACCCTTGAGGTAAAAGGTTGGGAGGCAACACTATAAGCCCCTATCTTTCTTTGTGTCCGATTAAAACTCCATACCCATAAGTATTTCATGAGTGTTAGCAATTATGAAAGACTAAATGATAGTTGAGTATGTAGACTTGCTGAAAAGCTCTTATATTGACTCTTTCCGATGTTATGATAAATTGCAATTGATTCAATGACTGAGATTATAGTTTGTTGGTCTCAATGAAGTTTGTGATTCATACTTTAGATTGTGAATAAATTGTTACTTTAGCATAAGAAATCATATGACAATATATATATATGTTGTTACAAGAATGATCATGATGCCCTCATGTCCGTATTTTATTTTATCGACACCTCTATCTCTAAACATGTAGACATATTTTTCGTTATCGGCTTCCGCTTGAGGACAAGTGAGGTCTAAGCTTGGGGGAGTTGATACGTCCATTTTGCATCATGCTTTTATATCGATATTTATTGCATTATGGACTGTTATTACACATTATGTCACAATACTTATGCCTATTCTCTCTTATTTTACAAGGTTTACATGAAGAGGGAGAATGCCGGCAGCTGGAATTCTGGGCTGGGAAAGGAGCAAATATTAGAGACCTATTCTGCACAACTCCAAAAGTCCTGAAACTTCACGGAGGCACGTTTTGGAATATATAAAAAATACTGGAGAAAGAATCAACCAGAGGGGTCCCACACCCTGGCCACGAGGGTGGGGGCGCGCCCTACCCCCCTGGGCGCGCCCCTGCCTCATGGGCCCCCTAGCAGGCCTCCGGTGCCCATCTTTTGCTATATGAAGTCTTTTACCCTGGAAAAAATCATAAGCAAGCTTTCGGGAAGAAACACCGCCGCCACGAGGCAGAACCTTGGCGGAACCAATCTAGGGCTCCGGCGGAGCCGTTCTTCCGGGGAAACATCCCTCCGGGAGGGGGAAATCATCACCATCGTCATCACCATCGATCCTCTCAGCGGGAGGGGGTCAATCTCCATCAACATCTTCACCAACACCATTTCCTCTGAAACCCTAGTTCATCTCTTGTATCCAATCTTTGTTCCAAAACCTCAGATTGGTACCTGTGGGTTGACTAGTAGTGTTGATTACTCCTTGTAGTTGATGCTAGTTGGTTTATTTGGTGGAAGATCATATGTTCAGATCCTTTATGCATATTAATACCCCTCTAATTATGAACATGAATATGATTTGTGAGTAGTTACGTTTGTTCCTGAGTATTCGTTCGATATTTTGATGAGATGTATGTTGTCTCTCCTCTAGTGGTGCTATGTGAACGTCGACTACATGACACTTCACCATTGTTTGGTCCTAGAGGAAGGCATTGGGAAGTAATAAGTAGATGATGTGTTGCTAGAGTGACTGAAGCTTAAACCCTAGTTTATGAGTTGCTTCGTAAGGGGCTGATTTGGATCCATATGTTCCATGCTATGGTTAGGTTTACCTTAATACTTCTTCTGTAGTTGCGGATGCTTGCAATAGGGGTTAATCATAAGTGGGATGCTTGTCCAAGAAAGGGCAGTACCCAAGCACCGGTCCACCCACATACCAAATTATCAAAGTAACGAACGCGAATCATATGAGCGTGATGAAAACTAGCTTGACGATAATTCCCATGTGTCCTCGGGAGCATTTTCCTTCATATAAGAGTTTGTCCAGGCTTGTCCTTTGCTACAAAAAGGATTGGGCCATCTTGCTGCACCTTATTTACTTTTATTACTCGTTACCCGTTACAAATTACCTTATCACAAAAGTATCTGTTACCGATAATTTCAGTGCTTGCAGAGAATACCTTACTGGAAACCGCTTGTCATTTCCTTCTGCTCCTCGTTGGGTTCGACACTCTTACTTATCAAAAGGACTACGATAGATCCCCTACACTTGTGGGTCATCAATGAGTATCTAAACAGGATGACATGACAAAACTATGTGATGTCTTTCTAAAATAGGTTGGGATGAAATAATTCACATAAATGTTGTCTAAGTATATAGGATGGCATGATATAATTGACATAATTGATTCATATACTAAGCAGTTGGCACTTGCATGTATGATCTCTAAACTAAGCAGATGGAATTTAATATTGTGCATATGATGTCTAAACTAAGCAATGCAAGACACCATATGCATGATATGAGAAATACAAACATTGCAACTTAGAGCATACACCTCAGGTGGGATATAGGACTGGTCGTCTGTCTCTGAATCCTCCTCTGAGGAGCTCCTTGTAACCATCAAGATATATGCTTCAACAGGTACCATTGCCTGCTCTGAAGACCTTGTTTTCACTCCTGATTTTTCCATAACCGACTCAAATGGCTGATACACATGAAGAGTTGTTCAATATACACAGATTGTCGAAAAATGGAATATGTAATAAAAAAGCATGGCATGAGATAATTCACATATATGATGCCTGGCTACATGGCGGTGGATAATTCACATATATGATAACTGGCTGAAAAACATGGCATTGCATAATTCACATATCTGATATAGAAAGGAAACAGGAGGCATTCACACAAAGCATGTCTAATCTAAGCAGATGGCATGGCAATGCAAGACACCATATGCATGATATGAGTAATATAACCTTGCCAAGTTAGAGAATGCACCTCGGGGGGGGGGGGAATATGACTGGTCATCTGTCTCTGAATCCTCCTCTAAGGAGCTCCCTGCGAGATATATGCTTCAACATGTACCATTGCCTGCTCTGAAGACCTTGTTTTCACTCCTGATTTTTCCATAACCGGCTCAAATGGCTGATACACATGAAGAGTAGTTCAATATACACAGATTGTCGATAAATGGAATACGTAATGAAAAAAAAGATGGCATGAGATAATTCACATATATGATGCGTGGCTACATGGCGGTGCATAATTCACATATATGATAACTAGCTGAAAAACATGGCATTGCATAATTCCCATATACTCCCTTCGTTCCTAAATATTTGTCTTTTTAGAGATTTCAAATGGACTACTACATACGGACGTATATAGACATATTTTATAGTGTAGATTCACTCATTTTGCTCCGTATGTAGTCCCTTGTTGAAATCTCTAAAAAGACAAATATTTAGGAACGATGGGAGTATGAAATAGAAACCAAACAGGTGGCATTCACACAAAGCAAATCTAAACTAAGCTGATGACATATAAGATGAATAATGTACGCAATGCGAGGCGCCATATGCATGATATGACCAACATCAGCATGCCAGGTTAGAGAAAACACCTCAGGTGGTAAATAGGAGTGGTCGGCTCCCTCTGAATCCCCATCTGAACAGTTATCGTCCTCTGGAATACAATCTGGAATGGCGGGAGGGGGGCACTTCGCCCACCATGGAGCGGCGTCTGCATGACATTGTATTGCCACGCAACGGTCTTCTTTTTTCTCTACATGTTCAGTATGATTGTGTACAATAACTGACATGCATAATAAAAATTAGTTAGATTTTGTAAGGCCTAAGGGGTGCATGTAGAAATCAAGACTGATGGTAGAAAACGAGTGGATAGATCCAAAACTAATGATAGCAGGTAGATTATAGCTTTAGTTTAAAAAGATAGACAATGGATCATTTACTGTTTGTTGCCCACCCAACATGAACCACATAGAAGACCCCAGATGAACAAGATAGTAGACAGATACTATTCGTTGCTGCCTCGATATGAGACCCACGGGCATTTTAAAACTCAAGTTTGAACGATAAAGTAGCAGGTAATAATAACCGACGTATAACATAAGCAAACACGAAAGACTGCGACCTCTCTTACGGAACTATGTAGTCCTCAGGTTCATCTGCTCAGTCGATGATGGTAATGCAGTTGGCGTGGCTGCCGGCAACGGGGAAGATGATCTGAGGCGGCGAAAGAAAGTTTGCAGGGGGATCTCTGCTGCAGTGAATGCTTCTGTCGATGGTGCACCTCAGGTGGGGTGGACGACGGCACGGCAGGAGCAGGACATAACACACAGATTTTTCTTTGACGCCTATCTGAAAATGAAGTAAATCTGTAAGGGCTCCTTAGAATTGGAGGATTCTATAAACGCAGGGACAAGAAAAACACAGGAATAGGATAGAATGCACATGCAAAACAGAGCATTTGGAAACATAGTATTTCTGTGAACCTCGGTGTTTGGTTCACATGAATTGGAAGAACACAGGAATGGAGAAACATGGTCAAATTAAAGTCAAACCACGTGAAAATGAAAAAATAAGAATCTTATTATGCCAGTAATGCAATTAGTCCTGTTCTTCATGCATATTAATATGAAAAGGATGTCCAACTGGATATTAAAATTCCTACCATTTTTCTTTGAAAGAGACACAAAAGGAAAAAAATCCTCCAGTTTTGCTTTGCTCCACTCCTAACCAAATGCACGAATAGTAGTACCATAGTAGTTCCATAGCAAAGGATCCCTGAGGGATCGACATGAATGCACAGTAACAAAGTGATGCAACGAGTGTACAACCTCTTTGGCATAGCCTTGTCGACCTCAGCATCATTGGGTTGGACGTGGAGGGTGGTGATGCTGGTGTGATTGTCGGAGGCGGGGAAGAAGATCTGAGGCCTCTGGAAACGGCGCCGAGGGTACTGCTCCGCCTTGATGGACGGTTCCGTCGTTCGAGCAGCTCCGGTGAGGTGTACGGCGGCAAGGCTGAAGCAGGACAAGACAGACAACGTTAATCTGAAGTGGGACTCTAATATCATCTGCAATAGATGATGTAAAATACATCACCAAAAAGTGCTAGATGTAAAACGCATCAGCCGCGCCATGGCCGCTCCGACAGATGCTGCAAATACTGTTTACTCTGAACTTAACTGAAGAAACTGAACTTGACAGTCGAAACTGAATTTTACTGTCGAAACTGATTGAACTAGTAGAAGAGCATTGCAATAGATGTTTAAGGCGTTCGAGCACTAGTAGCAGAGAAGCAGTGATCTAAATCAGCAGACGCTCGAGCAGGGAATGCACTAGCAGAGAGCAAGTCGTGCAGCAAAACCGCGAGCGAGTGCTAAAGCAGCAACTCCTGTAGATGCTGGAGGTCGTGCAGCAGCAGCGCGAGCGACAGCAAGTGCAGAGCAGCAGCACGAACGAGAGCAAGAGCGGAGCAGCAGCGCGACCGACAGTAATAGCAGAGCAGAGCAGCAGCACGTAGTGGCCGCCGAGGAAGCAACGACATGGGGGAGAGACGCCATGGATGAAGTGGCCGGCAATGGCGTCGTCGATGGAGACCCGCCATGGCTGCTCGGTATCGAGCACCGACAGCCCCGTGAGATCGAATAAAAGATAAAATGCAGCGGTGAGTGCTGAACCTCCTTGGTGGCGCTGAGTTGGCCTCGGCCTCATCGGAGGAATTGGTGAGGGTGTTGCAGTTCCGGTGGGGCGGGTCAAGACGGTGCTGTGGGGTTGGAGGTGGCGCGATAGACGAGGCAAACATCAGGGCAACTCCTTGGAGGTGGAGGACGGGGCTGCTGATCCGGCGGGACGACGAGATCGACGACGGATCCTCATCCGTTGCGGTGGATGAGGGACGGCGAGCTGTTGCGGTGGACGACGTCGTCGGGGAAGAGTCTCTGGCTGGGCGGCGGTCGGCAGGCCAACCGAGGAGCGTGGGGTTTCATGGGTTTTGGCGGCCTTGGTGTACGAATGGGGGGCGAAGGGGAAGGTAGGGGGAGCCATGGCTTAGGGACGCGCTTGTCCGAAATGTAGGGTAAGTTACTAGCGTACCCCCACCGGTTTTGACACCGCGACATCGAGTCGGCATTTCTGGCTGAGGGGTAGAAGGGGGCTTTCGCGTGTCTGGGCTGTGGGACCGATTTTGGAAGAGGAGGGAGTTTTCGCGCGCGTCGAAATTTTGGGATAACAAGGTGCAGCGCGGGTTGAAGAGGCGGGAGTTTCAAAGCAGATGACACAAAAGATACTCGAGCTTAAATTTTCGGGATAACAAGGCGCGGATTCCTTGTTCGGCAGAACAAACTTAACGTGTAAAAAAACAATTCATACAAGACACAAGAGGATCATGTCCCCTTTTACTATATTGCTATAAATTTCATTGAAGAAACTGAAAGAAAAATAAAAAATCGAGAGAACAAGATTACCCTGTACAATACCAAATCGATTCACACTTCCCTCAACAACAACAAAAAACAAATCAATTCCCACCAAAAGAAAGAGTCATGTCCCTTTTTATATGATTACAAATGCCAGGATCTCGAATTTCAATTTTTGAATCCACGTTATGTTGAATTCGAATATATCGTTAGGTGACCTTGCGGTTTATAATGGATGTAGTCCTACATTTTGTTCTTCCATCATATATGAACATTTTACTCCACCCTATGAACATATATATTGTCGTCTACCATATGGACTAAATATTAATCAATTTTCCTTATTTGAATACGATTGTTGTCAAGTTATACAATCATTTAAATATTATCTTGATAACAAAAAACATGCATATAGCAGTAACTATATTTCACTATAAACTACATGCAACATACGATCTCCAATTCAAATATTTGTATCCATTTTATGTTGAATTCAAATCAGAGTACATTAGTCTAGGTGGCGAGATGTTCGGGATAATCTAAACCTTGTTTCCATATGTATATAATTCTTGGCTGAATTGGGACAAGTTTTGGTATAAGCTTCTTGCAAAACCGAAGATTCTCTCAACAAGCCTCGTGGTTCCGAGAGGGAACGTGTCACCTTTGTGTGCGAAACAATATATGCCGCCTCCCCCAGATTTTCTTTACAGAGGCAACATAGAACTATATGAGTGCCCTGTTAAATTTTAGAATTATTCCGGGTTCGTTTGGCCTTTTTTATACATTAATTGAGTTTCTGGACATTTAATGTGCATAATCCAAATTTGAACTGCCAGCACATGTTCCGGTGCACCAAAGTAGGTTGAAAAATCACAAGTGTGTCCTTGGGTGAATTTTTAGGTCCCATGCAAGAAATGGGAATGAAATTCAAACATCTGGACGTCGTGACTCGGCCGAGAACATCGAGAAACTTGGTTTTTAAATTCATGTAAATCCAAAACTCGCCTGGAAATCAGGAAACTTGGCATGGTGTCATGTCATGGCACTAACATGTTGTGGTAAAAAATTGGGCCGATTTAGAACAAGATTTGGTATAAGCTTCTTGCAAACTGGAGCTTCTCTCAAGAAGGCTCGTGGTCCTGAGAGGGAACGTGTCACCTTTGAGTGTGAAACGATATACGCTGCCCCCCTTGAGTTTCTTTACAGATGCAACATAGAACTACATGAGTGCCCTGTTAAGTTTTGGAATTATTCCGGGTTCATTTGGCCTTTTTATACATTAATTGAGTTTCTGGTCATTTAATGTGCATAATTCAAATTTGAACTACAAGCACATGCTCCTGTGCACCAAAGTTGGTTGAAAAATCACATGTGTGTCCTCGGGTGAATTTCTAGGTCCCATGCAAGAAATGGGAATGAAATTCAAACATATGGGCATCGTGGCTCGGCCGAGAACATTGAGAAATTTGGTTTTAAAATTCTTGTAAATCCAAAACACGCCTGAAAATCATGAAACTTGGCATGGTGTCATGTCATGGTACTACCATGCCCTGGTAAAAAAATGGCCGAATAGGAACAAATTTTGGTATAAGCTTCTTGCAAACCGGAGCTTCTCTCAAGAAGGCTCGTGGTTCTGAGAGGGAACGTGTCACCTTTGAGTGCGAAACAATATACGCTGCCCCCTTGAGTTTCTTTACAGAGGCAACATAAAACTACATGAGTGCCCTGTTAAATTTTGGAATTATTCCCGGTTCGTTTGGCCTTTTTTATACATTAATTAATTTTCTCGTCATTTAATGTGCATAATTCAAATTTGAACTAAAAGCACATGCTCCTGTGCACCAAAGTTGGTTGAAAAATCACATGTGTGTCCTCGGGTGAATTTCTAGGTCCCATGCAAGAAATGGGAATGAAATTCAAACATCTGGGCATCGTGGCTCGGCCGAGAACATTGAGAAACTTGGTTTTAAAATTCTTCTAAATCCAAAACACGCCTGAAAATCATGAAACTTGGCATAGTGTCATGTCATGGTACTACCATGCTGTGGTAAAAAAATTGGCAAAATAGGAACAAGTTTTGGGATAAGCTTCTTGCAAACCGGAGCTTCTCTCAAGAAGGCTCGTGGTTCTGAGAGGGAACGTGTCACCTTGGAGTGCGAAACAATATACGTTGCCCCCCTTGAGTTTCTTTATAGAGGTAACATAGAACTACATGAGTGCCCTGTTAAATTTTGGAATTATTCCGGGTTCGTTTGGCCTTTTTTATACATTAATTGAGTTTTTGGTCATTTAATGTGCATAATTCAAATTTGAACTACAAGAACATGCTCCCGTGCACCAAAGTTGGTTGACAAATCACATGTGTGTTCTCGGGTGAATTTCTAGGTCCCATGCAAGAAATGGGAATGAAATTCAAACATTTGGGCATCGTGGCTCGGCCGAGAGCATTGAGAAGCTTGGTTTTAAACTTCTTGTAAATCCAAAACACGCCTGAAAATCATGAAACTTGGCATGGTGCCATGTCATGGTACTACCGTGCTGTGGTAAAAAAATTAGCAGAATAGGAACAAGTTTTGGTATTAGTTTCTTGCAAACCGGAGCTTCTCTCAAGAAGGCTCGCGGTTTTGAGAGGGAACGTGTCACCTTTGTGTGCATAATTCAAATTTGAAATACAAGCACATGCTCTAGTGCACCAAAGCTGGTTGAAAAATCACATGTGTGTCCTCGGGTAAATTTCTAGGTCCCATGCAAGAAATGGGAATGAAATTCAAACATCTGGGCGTCGTGGCTCGGCTAAAAACATTGAGAAACTTGGTTTTTTAATTCCTATAAATCCGAAACACGCATGAAAATCATGAAACTTGGCTTGGTGTCATGACATGGCACCAACATGTTGTGGTAATTTTGCTGTCCGACTTGCGAAGGCGCACACATTAACAATCAACAAAGTCATTTTGGAACAAGTGATGTCACGTTACAATCGGAAGCACGAGTATTATTGAAACCGTGGGCGTTCTATTTACCATTTACGTGCCGCCACGCGTCCCCTTTTTTATTAGCTAGGAGGCGCCGTGCAGGGTAGCTATTTGAGTACGGGAGGCGTGCGATCAGACCCCTATGCGTGCTTATCGGGAGGAGAGCCCTTTGACCTCCATCTGCCGTCCACCTCTCTCCCAAGGTCTCCATTAATGGCGCCCGAGCCTCTATTTAATGGCGTGGCAATGTCTCACTCGACTGAGATTTAAGAGAGAAAAGAAAATCTGAAAAGAAAATTTTGCATGGATCTTGATGCAAGATCCGACGGACCTATATAGCTTCTACTGCGACTTATAGCAAGACTGATGAATATATATAAGGACGACGAGAGTGGATAATAATTGTCTTACATAATTAGGAAGATAATTAAAAAAGCCACATGCGGCTACGCCCGAAATACACAAGAGCAAAAGAAGAAGGAGGACGCATGCAACGATCTGGCTCGCTGATCTCTACTTTCTTTATGTGCTGCAGGTCGCAGAGACTAGTTCTTGCGGCGAGCGGCGATGATCTCTTTCATCGGTTTCATGTCCTTAATACGTTGCTTGGCAGCATCCACAGATTCCTCCACCTGTCTGTTGCGCTCGATGCGGACCATGGCATTCTCGTCCATAAGTTTCCTCACAATGACGCCCGTCCTCTGCAACAAGGTAGCGGTCTCCTCCGCCTGCTTTGCCCTTCCGGCGATCTTCGCCCTCAGCAAGTCGCACTTGGCCCGGAGCTTCGCATTGCCCGCCCCTAGTTGCCGGATGACGCCGGTAGCCTCGTCCTGCAACCTCGCCCAGCTGGAGATCTGATCCATCTGGCTATGGACCATCGCATGTATGCGCGTGTAAGAGTCCTCGCCTGCCCGCGAAAAATTTTCCCAGGTCGCCGCGGCGCGGCGGGACCTCCGTGCTGCTTCGGCGGCGCGGCAGGAAATCTCTGCTGCTTCCGCGGCATGGCCGGACCAGTCTGCTACATCGACAGTGTGGCGGGACCTCCGTGCTGCTTCGGCGGTGCGGCGGGACCTCTGTGCTGCTACTGCTGCGCGGCTGGACATGTTGGTTGCTTTTGCGGCGAGGCGGGACATCTCTCGTGCTTCCTCTTCCATGCTCGCCTCTCCCTGGTGGAAATCTCTCGACCCAGAACTCACGCTGGCCATGGCTTGATTGACTTGATTGTTTTTTGTGGATGAGGAGTTGAGGAGGAATGTGCAATCATCTTGGCATAGTAGTAGCATTTATAACCGAGTACTACTAATATGCTCCTAAGTGGGAAACCGTTTATTTTGTGATCGGTGTGAATAGGTTTGCAATTAATATAGCATGGTAGTGGTAGTAATTTGGAATGTGACGAGACGCACTCAAAATTTATTGACGGTTCTAGTTTCGAAGTGCGGCACTATTCCCGGATGGCGTAACGTGGGCACGTGTTCTCAGCCGTGGTGTAGCATATGCCATGGTACTAGTTCTTTTTCTACTGCTATGTACGTGCAAAAACTAGCACCATCAGATACATATCTTACGCTTATTTGGGCGTTCGACAGGAATAGCCTCGTGGTGAGCTATAGACTAGTCTTTTTTTCCAGACGCATTACACCTATATCTCGGGACTTCTCACACGCACCATCACTGCTCCCTAGGTCGATGCCACCCACATACACTTGTACTCTGAGTTTAGTACATTATACATGAAGAGAAGAGGTGCACGCACGCACTCGTCCTCTCTCACACACGCATCTGTAGCTACGAATTGTAGTGTTCTCAACCATCCGATTGGCTCTATCATAGGTTTCACGTTGCTCCTTGGCCTTGAGATTGAGAAGTTTAAAACGCGGAGGCTAAGATGGAGGCGTGAGGTTTTGGTTAATGTGCGGGCCGCACATGGCACCAACACGACACGAGCTTCGTCTGCCTGGTGCGCATGTAGTCGGGTGAGTTGTCCAAGTATAGACACAACCAGGCCCTCGTTGGTATCCGTGCCTCGACATTTTTTATTTTTTTGCGGGTGATCCGCGCCTCGACTTAGGCTGGTCATAGTGGGTAGTGTCATATATGTGATAACATGGTACTACATGTCTTCATTTATTACTTTGTAGACTCATTTTGCATTGGAAAGCGCTATGTTACTCTATTTGCCTCTCTCCTCATTAATTACTTGCCACCTCATCATTTTTGCTTATGTGGCATCTATGTTACTACCTATGTTACTCCCACAATGACCAGCGTCATGTGCAGAGAAATTAGGATCGGATGGAGTAATACTAGTAGTACTACTTTGATGTGTCACGTCAACTCGCACAAGTATGCAACACTTCCTGAACAAACAAGCATATAAGCTGTTATACTTCTTATAAGCAGTTATACTTCTTACCCAAAGGATCTTTATATTCAACAGACACAAAATATCCATTCGACTGTTGGAAATTATGTTAACTGCTGATCTGATGTCGAACTTGAAAGTGCGTTATATTGACTAGAGGGGGGTGAATAGGTGATTTTTATGAATTCTTCACTGAGGAATTTGCCAGTGAGGAAATTCCTTAGCGAAGAAATACTTGCAGCGGAATAAGTACTCAAAAGTATGCATAGCAGAACACAAGCATGGTCATCATGAAGAAATGAAGACAAGCACAGAGTACAGAAAGCGTAAACACGGGATAGCACAGGATGAAGACAAACAGACTGAAGAAATTGAACTGAGGAAATTGAGAAAGTCTTCAGTCAAAGTCTTCAAACACAGATATGAATAAGTGCACAACACAGTTATGAGGAAATGAAAAAGTTGAGGAAATAGAACCAGTAAGCTTGGTGAAGACAATGATTTGGTAGACCAGTTCCAACTGCTGCCTCAGTTGTACGTCTGGTTGGAGCGGCTAGGTATTTAAACATGAGGACACACAGTCCCGGACACACAGTCCTCACCGTATTCTCCTTGAGCTAAGGTCACACAGACCTCGCCCAATCACTCATGGTAAGTCTTCAGGTGACTTCCAAACCTTCACAGACTCGGTCACTCGGTGATCCACAATTTCCTCTTGGACGCTCTAGACCATGACGCCTAACCGTCTGGAAGAAGCACAGTCTTCAAAGGTAACAAGCGTCGGATCCACACAGGATCAATCTCTTCAGTGATGCTCAATCACTTTGGTTTTGTGGGTGTTTGGGTTTGGGATTTCCTCACTTGATGATTTTCGCTCAAAGTCCTCGGAGGATGGGATGCTCTCAATTGACAAGTGTCAGTTTCTCTTAGAGCAGCCAACTAGCTAGTGGTTGTAGGGGGTAGCTATTTATAGCCTAGGGAGCAGCCCGTCATGATAAGACATAAATGCCCTTCAATGATATGACCGTTAGGTGGGTAGATATTTTGGGACAGCTAGCGCATAGCACAGCAACGGTCGGAAATTAGAGTATCAAATTCCTCAGGGCTATCATGTTCCTCACTGTGTAGGCAATCCGCACTGGCGAATTCCTAACTCCTCAGTCAGAACAAATTCCTCAGAGACCAGAAGAACTTCGTCTCTGTCACTGAAGAAATTGACTGAACGGTATAAGATTTCCAATGGCTTCACTCGAAGGGATTGGTAGGTGTAGGATTTTGAGTTGAGCATCACATGGAAATTTTTCCTTAGTATTTCCTCGACCCCCTTTTACACTACGGTGTTTCCTATGACTCAAGAAAGTGAAAATGAAACTACGAAAACAAAAGTCTTCACGCTTCATGTTCCTCAAATGAATACCAAGTCTTCAAGGTCACACCAATTTCTTCACTTTCAAAGTCTTCAGAAATCCAAAGTCTTCAGTCGAAGAACTTCATTTTTAGGGGTCGACTTTCTCTGTAAATATCAAACTCCTCATAGACTTATAGACCTGTGTACACTCATAAACACATTAGTCCCTTAACCTATAAGTCTTCAATACACCAAAATCACTAAGGGGCACTAGATGCACTTACAATCTCCCCCTTTTTGGTGATTGATGACAATATAGGTTAAGTTTTCAACGGGGATAAACATATGAAGTGTAAATACTGATATTGAGGAATTTGATTACAAGATATAGAAGAACTCCCCCTGAATATGTGCATAGTGAGGAATTTGTTTTTGAAGCAATGCACACTAGAAGAGTTGAATCATGGAGATCTCCCCCTATATCTTGTAATTCATACACGCATTTGACATAATATATGAAGAATTTGAAATGCATGATGAAATATGGTGACTGATGTAATTCAGCATGCATTCAATATTATTAACGAGGAATAAGCATGCAGAAGAAATAGCAAAAGTATCAGGCCACCATAGAGTTTAAGTTTACAACTCGATCAAACAAAGTCATCAGAAGAACGAGAGTTGTAACTTAGAAAAAAAACGCCCATATAAGATAGACCCGCTTGAAGACTAACTCAAATTTCTCCCCCTTTGTCATCGAATGACCAAAAGGTTCGAAAATGAGGACTAACACCTCTGAAGAATATCAAGTTGATGAAGGAGCGCCAGCGTTGTTTGGGTCGTTTGGTGGAGTAGGGCCTGCCGAAGTGTCGTCCAAGTCTTCATGTTCATCGGTGTCGCACGATGAAGAATAGGAGCTGGCCACCAAGGACGGAACCTTGACCTTCTTGTATTTCTTCGGTGGAGGTGCAGACCAGTCAAAGTCCTCCTGGAGACCCATTTTCCTCAGATCTTCTTCGCCGTAAATGTGAGACAGAACAGCCCAGGTGCGGTTGAGGGTTTCATGAAGGTAGTAGTGGTTTTTCTTCACTGCATTGTGGGTAGCAGTCATGTTGTGAAGAATTGAACCAAACTGACGCTTGACCCATTTGTGATTGCGATCAACCTTCTGGTGAAGATCGAGGAGAAGTTCATGGTAAGCCATCACCCTGGGAGTTGTGCCTTGAGGATTTGGCTTGGTGGCGTTGGCGGCAGAGTCATGGGTGGCAGAGTCATCATTGGTGGAGTAGGATGCAGCCTTGCGAAATTGACCATCCAATGGACGAATGCCTTCATCAATGACAGCAGTAGCCTTGCCCTTTTCATCAGCCGAGGAAAATGTCCGTTTGAGGACTTCAGTCGGGGGCAAGTAGCTGCAATGGTTCAGTGTGTCAGCTTTATAGTTGAGTGAAGACCTTGTTCTGATGAATCTCATGATCCAAGGAGCATAAGGCTTCAACTCAAACGGTGTCATTGCGACATTGGCCAGAGTCCTCATGAAGAAATCATGGAAGTTGACGGGAACGCCATGAATGATATTGAAAAGAAGATTCTTCATGATGCCAACGACTTCTTCTTCATCCGAGTCGTGGCCCTTGATAGGACTCAATGTCTTCGTCAGAATGTGATAGACAATCCGAGGCACATATAACAATTCCTTCACAAGGAATTTTGTTCTTGGGGCCTGACCTGGCTTCAAAGGCTTCATCAGCACTTTCATATAGTGATCTGTAAGCTCAGGTTCACTGTAGACACAACAAGCAGCTTCAAGGGGAGGACTGAGAGGCAAAGCACGAAGCAATTCAGTAGCTGGTGCCTTGTAGTGAGTATTTTCAGATATCCAGTCCAGCACCCTTGAATTCACATCTTCAGAGTCTCCGGTGATGTGCAGAGTTGCATAAAATTGAAGAATGAGCTCTTCATTCCACTCACATATATCAGTGCAGAAAATTTAACAGTCCCGCGTCGTAAAGAACACTGAGGACTGGCCCGAAGCACGGCAGAGATTCCATATCCACGTGAGGAATGTGCTCATGATCGAAGACTTTGTCTTTGTTGAACATCACTGAGGAATAAAAATTTGCCTGGCTGGCAGTCTAGAAACGCCTCTTCCTAATGCGAGCAGAGTCATAAGGGTTGTAATCAGTGAAGAATACGTGCTCGCTGAAGAAATAATTAGCCTTGAATTTTTGCTTCCTTGAGAATGGATCCTTTGGCTTGGGCAGAGGAGTGTCAGTCAGTTGCATTACAACCTCAGGAATCGCAATCTCAGGTTCTTCAGGCTGAGGAATTTCTGGTTCCTCTTCAGTGGCAGCCTGGGTCTTTAATTCTTCATTTTCATTTTCTTCAGCACTAGTGGCTGGAATTTCTTCATGAGCTTCATCAGATCCCATTTGAACTGTAGGTTCTGGGGACTGAGGAATTTGTTGCAATGGTGTGAAGAGTGGAGAGTTGGGGTGTTGACGTTCCCAAAAGTCATCATTCATCACCGGTGTGGTGCAGCCAATGTCCACATCTTCATCTTCCATTTCTTCAACGCCGGCCTCTTCAGCAGTAAACTGAGGCATAGGCGAGGAAACTGTGGGGGTTGAAGGGATTTTATCCACTTCAATTTCTTCATCCATCTGCTCTGACGAAGCAGCAGAAGGATTTTCTTCATCAGATCCGCTAGGGATCACATATTCTTCATCAAAAGGGACGATTTCCTTTGATGGCATGGAGGAAACTGGAACAGCATCAATTGGATTAGCAAATGAGCTTGTCAATTTCTTCATCTTCTTCGGTACTGAAGAATCTGAAGGAGCTGGTGCTTTCCTTTTCTTCACTATTGCATGGTCTGTAGCCTTGGTCTTCTTCACATCTGATGCAGATGGAAGGATTGGTGTTGGAGTAGGCGCAGGAGGAGCAGAGGAATGTGGTTGATTTTCTTCAGGCACAACTGATGCAGTTGCCCTGACCTCTTCATTTTCTTCAGGCGCACCACTAGTGGGTGCCCTGGCAGTTTCATCAGCGACTGGAATGCAGTCATCAGCCCTGGAACTCACATTTTCTTTAGCAGCCTGATTGTCATCAGCGGTGCTGGCATGTTCTTCAGTTGGCTGAGCAGATGCTTCAGCCTGAGGAATTTCTTGTTGCGATGGGGATGCAACATTGGAGGTGAACATCTTTGTCAGTTTAACAAACCTGACCTTGGCTCCTTTCCAATCAGCATAGTAAGCATTGAAATCATCGCTAAGGACTTTGATTTCAGACTGGATCTTCACAAGTTCATCAGTTGTCATAGAGACAACGTTGTTCTTCAGGAATTTCTCCTTCCTGTACTGTGCTTTCTTGAGCTGCCTGGCTTTCTCAAATTTCCATTTTTCTTCTCGGATGAAGGCAGTCAGCATATGACTTTGGCCAGGAGTCAGCTTGAAGTCAGGCACAGGAGTGTTTGGGTCCTTGTGCCAGAGATCAATGTAATCAAGGATCAACTTTGGATCCAAAAGCAGAGGCACATTTGTGCCCTTGGCTCTAGCGGCCCTGACTTGCCTATCTCTGATGATTTCAGCAAGTTCTTCATCATCAGTTCCGTCTTCTTCAAACGGCACTTGGAAGGCGACCTGCTTCTTGTGAGGACTTGGGCGAGAGCCTCGTCCAGCAGTGGTCTTAGTCTTCAGCAGAGAGGGTCCTATTGAAGAATTTGGTGCAGCTGAGGAACTAGCTGAAGCTCTTGAGGCAATAGAGAAGCATGTAGTCCTTTGGCACGTGGCAAGATGCACAGGTGCTGAGGATTTGGTCGAAGCAGCGGAGGACTTTGGAGGGGCAGGAGCAGCGTGAGGAATTTGCCATGAGGACATTGACGGTGAAGCACTTGGCTTACGCGCAGGCTTCTTTGCCATGGATTTCTTCGGCTTGACAGCAGAGGCCTCAGCAGAGGCAGCAGTAGCAGCAGAGTCCTCGTTGAATTTCCTCACTGCATCTTTTGCTTGTTTGGCCAACTTGGCCTGGCGCTTGGCCCATTCTTCAGGATAATCTTCACCATGCTTGAGGCTGGTGAGATCAGCTTCTTGGCCAGGTGCCAACGGAGGTCTTGAGCATGGAGGATTGAGTGTGAATTTCTTCATGTACTTGGGAGTCACATATCTGTACTCCCTCCACTCTCTTGCCGATCTCCTCTCTATTTTCTGAATGCGCACCTTGCGCTGATTTTTCTCTTCCTCAGGGGGTGTGCAGTACCCAGCATAGATGTCCTCAGGGATTTCAAATGCAGTGTTGACCTCAGGCCTCTTTCCT
This sequence comes from Triticum aestivum, assembly GCF_018294505.1. NCBI lineage: Eukaryota > Viridiplantae > Streptophyta > Magnoliopsida > Poales > Poaceae > Triticum > Triticum aestivum. Next base: position 446,044,523 of record NC_057796.1, read on the forward strand.
CCTTTCTGTGGCTTCTTTCCATCAGCCATTTTCTTCAGATGAGGAATTTGGACAATTGAATTTTCTGAAGAAGTATGCAACTTTTCTTCGAGGAACGCTGCAAATGAGTTAAGTTGATGAGAACCTAGTGATTCAGCTGCGGACATGAGTACCTGTGAACAGAGTATAGTTGCGAGGAATTTGGAGAGGTCATATGCGTTCTCAGAAGGTTTTTCAAAAAGAACAAGTTTGAGGAATTTGACCAGGTGAGTCTTGAAGAATTTCACTAAGCGTTCTTAGTCTTAGGTTCCAGAGTTGTACAGATCAGAAATCCGCACAATTGAGGAATCTTGAAGAGAAATTATAGCTTAGAGAAATGAATCAAGATCAGATGACATGTGAGGTGTTTAGTGTGTGAAGAATTTGAAGAATAAACACCTTTTAAAATTTTGTAGAAATCATTTGAATCAAAGAGGATAGTAAAAGTAATTTTTAATTACCCTGAACGAAGAACACGACGAACTGTGAGGTGGAGAGGTGAAGTTCGTCTGTGCAGATCTTCCACGCCCTAACTCGGCGGAGGACGACGGCTACGGCGGCGGCGGAATGAAGATTTCCGCGGCCGGCGCGAGTACGGCGGCGACGAGGTCGAGGCAGTGAAGCTCTTCCTCACCGGCGACGATGAAGTAGCGGCGGCGCTAGGGTTTGAGAAGCTCGAGCTGGAGAGAGGTCGAGTGGAGTAAAGGAAGTGAGGAAGGGGAGAGGGGGTATTTATAGCCACGGTGAAAAACTGTTCGCCCGAAGAAATTGGACCAACGTGCCCCTGACCCTTCTCATTCGCTTGACATGTGTCACCCATGTACTGAGAAGTGGAGATCGTGTTAGATCGTGGGTGAATAGATAAGTATTTCGTGGGATGCGGAACGGTTTGAGCGGCAAAGCCTAAAATTTGGATAAGATAAGTTAAAAGTTCCGTTCGCAAATTCTTCAGCTGACAAGAACACAGTGAAGATTTTGAACGAGTTTCAAATAGAACGCACATGAAGAATTTGTGAACAGATTGGGTTGAGTATAGCATAGAGGGGGAAGGGTCCGATCACATTCACTTAGCAGAAAGCGCAAGTTGAAGAATTAGCCATAAGTGAATGTTGTAGAGGACATAAACTCATATATATATATATATATATATATATATATATATATATATATATATATATATAGCCAATGAAGAAAAACGACGGAAACAGTGAGGATTTTGCAAAGTTGAAGATTTTGAACAACTAAGGAATTTCAAAACTGAGGAAAAACTCAAATTGAAGATTTTCAACTTTTGGTGGTGGCGTGACCCACCGTATAAGAATGATGATTTCAGACACCGCTTACAATTTTCGTAGGGTTCTGAGAATCAAATTCTTCGTTAATTTCTTCACACTTAGAGTGTTATTCTTCATTGATTGAAGAAAAACGTTTCTTCATGTGTTGCACATCTAAGTCATCAATTTTGCATAAGTGTTAGGATGAGTGTCCTTTTCAAAGAACATTCGAAGATTCTAGGATATTTAGCTCACACCGCAACTTGCTAAATCTCTTCTCATCCAAGGGCTTAGTGAAGATATCGGCTAGCTGTTCTTCAGTCTTCACATGCTCAATAGAAATTTCGCCCTTCAACACATGATCGCGAAGAAAATGATGACGGATCTGAATGTGCTTTGTCTTCGAGTGCTGAACTGGGTTGTGAGCAATCTTGATGGCACTCTCATTTTCACAGAAGAGAGGCACATTCTTCACGTTGACGCCGTAGTCCTTGAGAGTTTGCTTCATCCACAACAATTGAGCACAGCAAGAACCAGCAGCAATGTACTCAGCTTCAGCAGTAGACAATGATAGGCAGTTCTGTTTCTTAGAGGACCAACAGACCAAAGATCGTCCGAGGAAATGACATGTACCAGATGTTGACTTGCGGTCCACACGATCACCAGCATAGTCAGAGTCAGAATATCTAATGAGATCAAAAGCCGAGCCCTTGGGGTACCACAATCCAAGTGTTGGTGTGTGAGCTAGATATCGAAGAATATGTTTCACAGCCTTATGGTGTGATTCCTTCGGTGTAGCTTGAAATCGGGCACACATGCAAACACTAAGCATAGTATCTGGCCTAGATGCACATAAATACAATAAAGAACCAATCATGGAGCGGTATACCTTTTGATCGAAGTCAATACCGTTTTCATTAGTGCACAGATGGACATTTGTGGGCATCGGAATTTTGACGCCTTTGCAATCTTGCATGCGAAATTTCCTCAGTACATCCTTGAGGTATTTCTCCTGAGATATGAATATGCCATTGCGTTGTTGACGAATTTGAAGACCTAAGAAGAATTTCAACTCTCCCATCATAGACATTTGATATTCTTCACTCATCATATAGGCAAATTCATCACGGGTTTGAAGCCTTTCTTCATGAGGAATTCCTTCAAAGTATCATACCATGCCCGAGGGGCCTGCTTGAGGCCATAGAGGGCCTTATTGAGTCTGAAGACTTTGTCAGGATGCTTTGGATCTTCAAAACCTGGGGGTTGAGCAACATATACTTCTTCCTCAAGCTTACCATTGAGGAATGCACTTTTCACATCCATTTGATATAGAGTGATATCATGATGGTTAGCATAAGCAAGTAATATGCGAATAGCTTCAAGTCTAGCAACAGGTGCAAAAGTTTCATCGAAATCAATTCCTTCAACCTGTGTGTAGACTTGAGCTACAAGCCTTGCCTTATTCCTCACCACAAGGCCATTTTCATCATGCTTGTTGCGGTAGATCCACTTTGTGCCAATGATGTTGTGCTTGCGAGGATCTGGACGTTTAACCAGTTCCCAGATGTTGTTGAGTTCGAATTGATGTAATTCTTCTTGCATGGCCTGAATCCACTCAGGCTCCAGAAATGCTTCATCTACCTTAGTGGGCTCTGTGATAGAGAAAAAAGCATAGTGCCCACAAAAGTTAGATAAATGTGAAGCTTTTGAGCGTGTGAGAGGACCTGGTGCTTCAATGTCATCGATGATCTTTACAACTTGCACTTCTTTTGCAACGCGAGGATGAGTTGGTTGTCGTCGAGGAATTTGATCAGCATTTTCTTCAGCAGCATTTTCTTCAGGTGCATTAGCTCGACGTTCTTCACGTTCTGGAATGAATTCTTCAGCAGATTCTTCGGTAGGAATGACATCCTCAGTAGCCTTGAACTTGATAGATTCCTCAGGTGCTGGTTCATCTATCATAGAAGGTAGGTGCTCTCTTTGCGAGCCATTAGTTTCATCGAACCGCACATCTACAGTTTCAACAACCTTGTGAAGAACGTTGTTGAAGACTCTGTAGGTGTGCGAGTCCTTTCCGTAACCAAGCATAAAACCTTCATGTGCTTTCGGTGCAAATTTAGCATTGTGATGAGGATCTCTAATCCAACATTTAGCACCGAAGACTTTGAAATAACTCACATTGGGTTTCTTGTCAGTGAGGAGTTCATAGGCAGTCTTCTTGAAGAATTTGTGAAGATATACCCTGTTGATGATGTGGCACGCAGTATAAATTGCCTCAATCCAGAAGTGACGAGGCGTCTTGTACTCATCAAGCATAGTGCAAGCCATCTCAACAAGAGTTCTGTTCTTGCGCTCCACGACGCCATTCTGCTGAGGAGTGTAAGGAGCAGATAACTCATGAGTAATACCAAGTTCATCAAGATAGTCATCAAGACCAGAATTCTTGAACTCAGTTCCATTGTCACTTCTGATGTGCTTGATCTTCACACCAAAGTTGGTTGAAGCCCTCGAGGAAAATCGTTTGAAGACTTCCTGCACTTCATGTTTGTAAGTGACAATATGTACCCATGTGTAACGAGAGTAATCATCAACAATAACAAAGCCATAGAGAGATGCGTCATTTATGACTGCTGAGTAATGGTTAGGACCGAAGAGATCCATATGAAGCAATTCAAATGGTCGAGTAGTGGTCATGATAGTCTTCGCTGGATGCTTAGCCTTGGTCATCTTTCCAGCTTCACAAGCTCCACACAAGTGATCCTTGAGGAATTTGACATTCTCAATGCCAATGACATGCTTCTTCTTCGCAAGCGTGTGCAAATTCCTCATGCCTGCATGACCAAGTCGTCGATGCCATAGCCAGCCTTCTGAAGCTTTTGCAAGTAGGCACACGGCTGGTTGCGGTCCTGTAGAGAAATCAACAATATACAAGTCTCCTCTCCTAAAGCCTTCGAAGACTTTGGAATTGTCAGCTTCCATAACCACAACACAACGATACTTGCCAAAGACAACAACCATATCAAGATCACAAAGCATTGAGACAGACATGAGGTTGTATCCTAAGGACTCGACAAGCATGACTTTGTCCATGTGTCGATCCTTTGTGATCGCAACCTTACCTAGACCCAATACCTGACTTTTGCCTTTGTCAGCGAAGATGATATGCTTCAGATGCGATGGTGATAAGGGAGCATCCATCAATAGATTCTTGTCACCAGTCATATGATTTGTACATCCACTATCGAGGACCCACTCAGTGGCTTTGGGTTGATCATCCTGCAGATGAATTAGTGCAGCTTACGAACTTCATATACTTCATCAGTGAAGAATATGACATCACAATTCATCAGATCAATTTCATCAAGTAATGCAACAGATAAAGCAGTATGAGGACGTGAGAAATGAAAGTTCATTTCTTCATGATTAGCCTGCGTCCTTTCAGGCACTTTTCAGGTCTCCAGCAAATTCTTCAGACGTTTAAGTACGTCTGGAGACCTGACCCTGCATAAAAGATTAGTTCTTTTTCTTCACCACCCACATCTGAAGGGGTGGCAAAGAGTTCATCACTCTGCGAGCTCCATACGAGAAAGGTGGCATAGAAGCCAATCCATTTCGTTTCACATAAGAGGAGTTAGGGTAAGCATATGAATAAGCAAAGAAATTCTTCGAGGACTTATGAACATAATGATTAGAAGAATAATGCTCATATTCATAGCCCTTGGCTCTTCCCTGCGAAATAGAGTTGTTAGCACAATGATGTTCATATGAGGACTTTGATCCTTTTGAGGAATTTGATCCACGTGAGGAATTTGGTCCGAATGAGGACTTGGATCCATATGAAGAATTTGGTCCATATGAAGAATTTGATCTGGGGTTCCTATTCTTCACAGGTGGTGTCATGAGGACATTCACCTGAAGACTTTCAAGGTACCTTTTGGGAACCCAGATTTTCTTCATAGGAGAACCGTTCCTGCAGTTAGTGCCAACATATCTAGCAAATACTTCACCATTCTGATTTTTAAACAGTTTATAGTTGGAGTCAAATGACTCATCAGAAGAATGAGAAGATTCACATGTAAAGCCAGATAAATTAGATGGATCAACTGGAGGTCCCTTTGCAGCAACCCATGAGGTTTTGGGGTACTGCTCAGGCTTCCAATATGTACCATCAGCATTGAGTTTCCTCTCAAAGGCAATACCCTCTTTCCTAGGGTTCCTGTTGAGGATCTGCTTTTTAAGTACATCACAAAGAGTCTGATGCCCTTTGAGGCTTTTGTACATGCCTGTCATGTACAGTTCCTTCAGCCCTGCATCGTCAGTGATACTAGCAATGTCCTCACATGAGGAATTAGTGATAGCAGAGGAGGTGAGGAATTTGTAGCATTAGAAGCATTTGAACATTCAGGTGAAGAATTAGCAGATTCACGTTCAATGCATTTCAAACATGGAGGAACAAATTCTTCCAGAGCAGGGCTGATTTGTTGAGCAAGTAATGAATCGTGCTCCTTCTGAAGATCTTCATAACTCACTCTTAGCTTCTCAAGATCTTGCTTTCTTTGAAGAAATTCATAAGAACTGATCAGATAAGAGAGTGTTATGATGACCTTGAAGGTTGTCAAACCTAGTCTGAAGTCTCTGAAGATTTTCAGTCAAGGTTTTAGTGCGATCCATTTCTTCACCCAACATATCATCACTTTTGTCTAGCATGTTTTGAACCTTTTCAAAAGCCCTTTGTTGTTTCACAGCAATCTTAGCAAGTTTAGAGTAGCTGGGCTTGAGGTTTTCATCAGATTCATTCTCACTAGATTCAGAGGAGGTATATTTGAGTACCTTGGCACCCTTTGCCATGAAGCAATAGGTGGGAGCGTAGTCATCATTGCCTTCATCAGCCTTGTTGGTGAAGCCATTTTCTTCAGAGTTGAAGATAGACTTGCTGACGAATGCAGTAGCGAGAGCTAGACTCGCTACTCCAGACTCGGACTCCTCAGATGCCTCCTCTTCCTCATGTTCCTCAGATTCAGCTTCAGAGTCCATTTCCTTGCCAATGAATGCCCGAGCCTTCTTGGAGCTGCTCTTCTTGTGAGATGAAGACTTTGAGGATTTTGATGATGAAGATTTTGAGGATTTCTTCTTTTTCTTCGCATCATCAGAACTGTAATCCTTGTATTTCTTCTTCTTTGATTCCTTTTCCCACTGAGGACAATCTTGAATGTAGTGTCCAGGTTTCTTGCATTTGTGACAAAGCCTCTTCTTGTAGTCACTGGATGAGGAATCATTGCTCCTTGAGGATCTTCCAAAGCGACCACGTCTTGAGAACTTTTGAAATTTCTTCACGAGCAGTGCTAGTTCCTGGCTCAGTTCTTCAGGATCACCAAGGCTGCTGCCAGAGTCTTCATCTTCAGACTCAGAAACTGCCTTGGCCTTTAGTGCACGTGATCTGCCATAGCTCGAACCATAGAGGTCTCTCTTTTCAGCAAGCTGGAACTCATGAGTATTTAGCCTTTCGAGGATATCAGCGGGGTCCAGTGACTTGTAATCAGCACGTTCTTGTATCATCAATGCCAGAGTATCAAATGAGGAATCAAGCGATCTCAACAATTTCTTCACCACCTCATGGTCGGTGATGTCAGTGGCACCAAGCGCTTGAAGCTCATTTGAGATGTCAGTGAGGCGATCGAAGGTTTGTTGAACATTTTCATTGTCGAGTCTTTTGAAGCGGTTGAAGAGATTGCGAAGAACATCAACTCGAGAGTCACGCTGAGTTGAGACTCCTTCATTCACTTTGGACAGCCTATCCCAGATAAGCTTAGCAGTTTCCAAAGCACTCACTCTTCCATACTGTCCTTTGCTCAGATGGCCACATATGATATTCTTCGCTTGAGAATCGAGTTGCTTGAATCTCTTCACATCGGTAGCGTTCAGTGAGGGTGAGACAGAGGGAACACCATTTTCCACAACATGCCAGAGATCGTTATCAATTGCCTCAAGATGCATTCGCATCTTATTCTTCCAGTAGGGGTAGTCCGTCCCATCAAAGGTAGGACACCCAGCAGAGACCTTGATCATACCTGCGGTCGACATAACTAAAACTCCAGGCGGTTAAACCAAAATCACACAGAACAAGGGAGTACCTTGCTCTGATACCAATTGAAAGTGCGTTATATCGACTAGAGGGGGGTGAATAGGCGATTTTTATGAATTCTTCACTGAGGAATTTGCCAGTGAGGAAATTCCTTAGCGAAGAACTACTTGCAGCGGAATAAGTACTCAAAAGTATGCATAGCAGAACACAAGCATGGTCATCATGATGAAATGAAGACAAGCACAGAGTACAGAAAGCGTAAACACATGATAGCATAGGACGAAGACAAACAGACTGAAGAAATTGAACTGAGGAAATTGAGAAAGTCTTCAGTCAAAGTCTTCAAACACAGATATGAACAAGTGCACAACACAGTTATGAGGAAATGAAAGAGTTGAGGAAATAGAACCAGTAAGCTTGGTGAAGACAATGATTTGGTAGACCAGTTCCAACTGCTGTCTCAGTTGTACGTCTGGTTGGAGCGGCTAGGTATTTAAACCTGAGGACACACAGTCCCGGACACACAGTCCTCACCGTATTCTCCTTGAGCTAAGGTCACACAGACCTCGCCCAATCACTCGTGGTAAGTCTTCAGGTGACTTCCAAACCTTCACAGACTCGGTCACTCGGCGATCCACAATTTCCTCTTGGATGCTCTAGACCATGACGCCTAACCGTCTGGAAGAAGCACAGTCTTCAAAGGTAACAAGCGTCGGATCCACACAGGATCAATCTCTTCAGTGATGCTCAATCACTTTGGGTTTGTGGGTGTTTGGGTTTGGGTTTTCCTCACTTGATGATTTTCGCTCAAAGTCCTCGGAGGATGGGATGCTCTCAAATGACAAGTGTCAGTTTCTCTCGGAGCAGCCAACCAGCTAGTGGTTGTAGGGGGCGGCTATTTATAGCCTAGGGAGCAGCCCGACATGATAAGACATAAATGCCCTTCAATGATATGACCGTTAGGTGGGTAGATATTTTGGGACAGCTGGCGCATAGCACAGCAACGGTCGGAAATTTGAGTATCAAATTCCTCAGGGCTATCATGTTCCTCACTGTGTAGGCAATCCGCACTGGCGAATTCCTAACTCCTCAGTCAGAACAAATTCCTCAGAGACCAGAAGAACTTCGTCTCTGTCACTGAAGAAATTGACTGAACGGTATGAGATTTCCAATGGCTTCACTCGAAGGGATTGGTAGGTGTAGGATTTTGAGTTGAGCATCACATGGAAATTTTTCCTTAGTATTTCCTCGACCCCCTTTTACAGTACGGTGTTTCCTATGACTCAAGAAAGAGAAAATGAAACTATGAAAACAAAAGTCTTCATGCTTCATGTTCCTCAAATGAATACCAAGTCTTCAAGGTCACACCAATTTCTTCACTTTCAAAGTCTTCAGAAAGTCTTCAGAAATCCAAAGTCTTCAGTCGAAGAACTTCATTTTTAGGGGTCGACTTTCTCTGTAAATATCAAACTCCTCATAGACTTATAGACCTGTGTACACTCATAAACACATTAGTCCCTTAACCTATAAGTCTTCAATACACCAAAATCACTAAGGGGCACTAGGTGCACTTACAGAAGTAATTGCTGCATCGCCACCAAAGCCCATCATCTCTTAAGCTAAAGTAGACCGAGCTAACCCCTATATTAGCATATTACTAAGATAAACAGAAGGCACTGTAGAATCATTTAGGACGTGAGCTTGTCAATCTGAATGTGGAGGGACACCAGCTTAGCCTCGGCCAGCAGCTTGGGCAGAACTGTGAAGAAGGTCAGCTCGTGCACGGCGACGTCACCAGGATCCTTGCTGCTTGTCACCTCCATTTCCACCTTGACGGTGTCGGTCCTGCCTTTGGGCTCCCCCGGCGGGCCGTTTGCCCACAGCTTGGCCACATAGTGCGGCAGTGGGGACGACCCCGCTCTGACGCAGATGACTGACACGGCGATAGGCGCGCCGCCGCTGACCAAGAAAAACGCACGGCCGTCCTCCTCCACGAACAGCAAGAGCCATGGCTCGGACAGTGGCACTTGCAGCTGGAGCACCTTGCCGTACTGGATCATGTGCACGGGCATGGGATGCGCGGTGCTGATGTGGTGGGAGAGCGCCGGCGGCGGGCCTTCGTAGCCGCAGACGGGCACGGGGCATTTGCAGGGCGCGAGCGGATACACACTCTGGTGATCGGCGAGCTTGTGGTAAGTGACGTAGAGCCCACAGCCTTTGTGCGGGCACTCCACCCTCACCGAGGAGAGGACGGCGTCCACCGCCATGTTCCGCACGTCGAAGCCACCGCCGCGCTCGCACTTCTGGCACTGCCGCTGGTTCCCGGGGCGCTCGACGCGGCAGTCCGCGCAGGCCAGGTGCCCTCCCTTGGACTGCACAAATCAATCGAACAACACATCAATCAAGAAACCTGCACCTTGCTCGATCAGCCGAACAGACGAGGTGTATTCGAACCTCATACACTTGAGGCTTCAAGGGGCGGAGGCACAAGGGGCAGTGGAGCAAGGTGAGGTCCATCGAGACCATAGAGAGCTCCATCGTCGGGTCTGTTCCGTCTTCATGATCTCGCCCTCCTCGTGCACAACCATCTCTCGCTTTATTAGGGCCAGGGCATTACAAACCTTTACCGTCACTTATTCATACTACTTCAAGGTGCATTAAATCAATACATGCAAGTATCAAAAGGAGAGTCATGGCATACATGCATGCATTGTAATTAATGCATCGGTAAACGCAAATTATTGAAATATATCGAGTGCAGTGCCTTGATGTATCGTGTCAACTCGTACAAGACCGAGAAGTTTGATTACTACAACGCCCTCTCGCCTTAACCGCACCTGCCTTTGGCTGCATGAAAGGTGGGCCACCTACCAGTTGGGCCCACCTTTCATACACGCAAAGGAAGGAGCAATAAGTCAATGAAGTTGCGTCCCTCCCTCGCCCATGAGCGTGGTGGCTGGCAGGACTAGGAGAAGCTTTCGTTCGCTACACGCTCTCCCTCCCGCACGCTGTGGACATGCAGCAGTTCAATCGGTGTCAGATGGCCAGAAGCATACTGTAGTACTCCTCCACTGTAGTAGTACTCCATCATTGTTCGACTTCCCGAAGAGGCGAAGAGCCAAGCGCAGCCCGGACGCTCGTGTGGCAGTTTCATGTGCAGAGTAGTCTAGGATAGCGTGTACCGTGCCTGTAAGCTTAAAATCGTTGGGGTCGGCTCCATGCTTTTTTTATTAAAATAATCTTCTGGCCCTACCTGTCATCCTGGTGATTTTTGTTTGCACGCTCATCTGGTCAAGACAGGAATAATCTTCTGGCCCTACCTGTCATCCTGTTGGGGAAATGTTAGAGGTGACAGCAAATGGAGTATTGTACACTGCGGGTCTTTCAGCCAAATTAGAGGCAACCATGTGGGGTCAGTGCTATGATGTGTGGCGTCAACTCATACAACGAGGAGAAGCTTGATTTTACTACTACACGCCTTCTCCCTCGCCCATGCGCGCGGTCGCTCACAGACGAGGACAGGCTTTTTCTTATAGTAGTAATACTACAACAAGCTATCCCTCCCGCTCGCGGTGGACGGACATGCAGTAGTGGATTCGATACTGTAGAAGCACTAATAGTAACATCATTGTTCGTCTTCTCAAAGAGGCGAAGAGCCAAGCACAACCCGAACGTGGCAGTTTCGAAACTTGGAGCACGCATATAGCCAGGCTCTTGCAAGAGACAAAATTGCTATGTGAGCCCACTATTACTTGCTAGTATAGCCCTGTAAACCAGAAAGGAGTATCTGCCTTTCTAGAGATTTCAATAAGTGACTAGACTACACCGAGACGGAGTACATATGGAGCAAAATGAGTGAATCTACACTGTAAATAAATACGTAGTTCTCTCGTTTTCCTCTCCGCCTTGGTTGCGGTGCACAATAGGCACCATAGGCACCTCGTCGTCGACGGGAACGTCTCCTGACACGCAATAGACACAAGCGGCAGTCGCCTCCATAGGTGCTTGAATTCCAAGGAGGGAGAGGGTAGCGGCTCCCGAGACATTGAACGGCCAATGATGGATCCTCAATTACATGCAGAGGGAATTAATTGGAGAAGCAGAATAGAGCCAGCACGATGTGAATGCAACAGAGTTTGGATTCTCATATAAAGGCGCCCCACCACTCCAATCCATCTACTCCTAGTCTCTGCGCAACACTGCTCACTCCGATCCAAGACCAAGTGACCAGAAGCCAGAAGCACCTATGGAGGCGATGGACGCGAGCGGCAGTCGGCTGTGCCTAATCATCCAAGGCGTCGGCCCGCGGCCCCGCACCGCGCAGCGTTTCCAGACGGTGCTGGCGACTGCCGGCATCGTAGCCCTCGCCGACGCCGGCTTTGCCTCTCCCATGGACGACATGATGGTCAACTCCATCCGCAAGTTCACCGCCATCAAGAAGCGCGCAGACGACCTTGCCGTACTGCTCCAGCCCGCGCGCCCAGACTCCTCACTGCCTGCCACCCTCATCGGCCTCCATGGTGACGAACTCTTTCAAGCCCTGGTGGCCCTGCAGGTGCCGGAGGTCGCGACGAAGAATGTGCACCTCGAGGCCGCGCTCGCCGCGCAGCGCCTCGCCATGCAAGCCGTCGACCTGCACATCCACGTCTACGAGGAAATCATCTACATAGGCCACTACAAGGCCAGTGAGGACAGAAAGACGTTGGCCTTCTTCCAGCGGCTGGAATCTTTGGACGCCATTGTTCAGAAGCACGTCGACCTGGCCACGAAAGCCGCTGCTACTTAGCCGTCGTTCGGTGGGCCGGCGCCCTGAGTCGAGGAGGTGGACGTTGTCCATGGATGCATCTCTTCTTCTTGCCTCCTGTAACCAGCACTGCTTCGCCTCGTGGCCTTAATGTTTTATTAGTATATGAGTATATGGCATTTTTATTCCAGTGGTAACGTTTTCACTGTGAGGTGGGGCCACAGTTGAGCAAACCGACCATCGGCAAATCTCCACCCCGCCCACCAGGCGTCGGCTGAGTTTAGAATTAGAAGAGAGAAACGAGGGAGAAGAGCTAGCTGTAGCACGGACGCTCTTGTCAGATGGGACTCGCGTTGATAGAATAGGAGTACTGAGCACTCGTACCTCTTTTTTTAGGGAAAAAGTAGTCGTATGTCTAGTACTACCACTAGTCGGGTGCGTGCGACCTATACCTGTCATCACTTTAGGTCTCCTTTTCGAACCGCAACTACACTTCACTGTACATATTTTTTCACGCATTTATCCTCCTATATGTACTCCTAGGCTATTTCTACGTGCTCCCTTTCACCGACATGTGGGACATAGAGCATCTGGGTTGTAGTGCATGCACGACTCGGAGCATATGCCGGGGTACTTTACATTTCAGACTTCACGAATTACATGCAAACCCCCCGCAGAAGAATAAATAAATAAATGAATTACTACATGAAACCGGATTATTTTCATAGAAACCGGAGCACGTTCATTAAATTTTGGACATAACACGTTTATAAAAAACTACCGGACCTAAACCAGTCTAAGGGCCTCTTTGATTTGCAGGATACTGAAAACACAGAAATGGGGAAAGTATGATGGTGATGAACGAGATGAGGAGAACTCTAACTCAGTTAGAGGTTAGAGTTAGATTCTAACCCTGAACTAACTCTAAGGGCATCTCCAACAGTTGTAAGATAGGTGTTGGTAAATTTGCCACCTAGGACATAGTGATGATGTGCCATGTACTAAATGTGGAGAGACAGCAAAGTTGTATGCAGATTAACCAACAACCTTTGCACAAGCTCCAAGGTGAAATAGACAGCAATCACATTTATCTTCTCACCATCTATTGGATAGCTTACATACAACCTATTGGAGTAGTTGTATGATAGCTTGTTGGTTGATGACATGAACATTTTACCAACAAGACTAACATACAACCTGTTGGAGATGCCCTAAACCAAATAGGTGTATCGATGGCAGGGTTAGATTGACAATAAATGTTCTTTCTCAATCATTTGACTACTTTGGACCCTATTTCCTGCCGGATTTGGTGTGGTCGGCTCTTGTGTGGCCTCCTCCCGCTCACAATTGACATAAAAGAACCATCTTTACAAATCAAGCATGCAAAACATGATAAATTTTACTTTGTCCATACAATTGAGATATCCCACTTAAACATACAAGTCCTCAATCAAGCTTCACAAAAAAATACACTCCATGAAACAAAGCATGAGCTAACTTATCACGGAAGTCATTCACGATAGGGAGGGAGCCCGGAGCCCCACACGCACCCAGGGAGGAGCTCGTCATCGTTGCTCTGGAGGAAGGCTCTGTAGAGCCCAAGCCACGGGAACCCCTCCGACGTCGGCGCTTGCGAGTTGAGGTCGACACCGGCATGGGTAGCAGGGCCACTTGCCGACGACTACGAACCAAATCTTTGGGCCTCTAGAAATAATGCAAGCCTAAAACTGAAATACCTAGAAAGGTGAACTGAATCTTTGGGCCTCTAGAAATAATGCAAGCCTGAACTGAAATACCTAGAAAAGTGAACTAAATCTTTGGGCCTCTAGAAATAACGCAAGCCTGGAACTGAAATACCTAGAAAGGAGAACTGATTCTTTGGGCCTCTAGAAATAAGGCAAGCCTGAAACTGAAATACCTAGAAAGGTGAACTGAATCAAAGATTTATTACCTCCTCAAGCAACATCAAACAATTCCATGCGTGCACCACAAATCTATACCAAGTTTAATCAGGATCTACTATTCCAAATCAGAATTAGCGCTACAGCGAGCAAGATCAATGATAGGTCTGTGAGACAGAGAAGGAACGGACAAACTCACCCCTCTCACGACCTTCCTGGTAGATGCGCCGCCGCCGCGCACGACAGAGGGAGAAAAACGACCGGTGAAGGGGGAGCGGGGCGAGCTTCGAAGGCCGGAGGGAGAGAGCGGCCGGAGGAGGGCGGCGGAGGGCGGAGGGAGAGGGCGGCCTGAGGAGAGAGATGGCGAGCGGCGGAGCGGCGCTTGTGCGGGTGGCCCGATGGGGAACAGAGAGGAGTCGTGCGAGGGGGGCGGAGGGAGCGATCTGGTGCGGGCAGGGGAGATTTTTTTAGTTCTCTTTTAGTGGGCCCGAGGAGAACTAACCCAATTAGAACCTCTCCACCGGGCTAGTTTTTTTAGCTGGGTTAGAGCAAACTAGCTCAAACTAACCCCTCCTGTTTGGATAATTTGAGGCTATTTCAACCCAAACTAGCTCTAACTCAGGGATCCAAACAAAGAGGAGTAGTACTGTACATGCTACAGTCTGGACCGTAGCAAATTGTTTATTATGGCCATATCAGCACATTGTTTTCTACTGCTAATTCACTGGGCTGCCGTGGTTTGCACTCCTCCTACGTACTTCGCCGACATGTGGGAGAGCCAGCATCCGGGTCGACGTGTCATGCACCAGATTAGAGTGCGGAACGGAAGGGGGGCATCACCCCGGTCGTACCGCTAGTAATTCATGACTATAGTGAGTAGTCATATCACAAGTATATCCAGCAGTAACGCGCCGTCAAATCGCACAGTCTGACCTTTCCAGCAGAAAGTAAGTTGAATCCGCTACTCCCTCACCCTCCTCGCCTCTCTGTCAAACTGCCTACGCGAAAACTGCCGCGTGTACTGCCCGGAAAAAGCCCCGCCCTCAACTTTTAACTACGTGGAAATAGTTCGAGCTTGTTCATTCTATATAAATACTAGTATTGTGTGTTTGTTCACCCATGGGGTTGTTCAATGAATGGAGGGCCGGGGAGCACAAGTGAACAATACTACTAGTAGTAGTAGTAGTAAGTAGGAGTCGTACAGTTACTCACCTTAAATAGAGAGTTTCTTTTCTTTAATGCCACGTCCACAAATTGAAACGCTTGTTGTGGAGAGAAAAAGATAATCACTCCACTATATATGTACGCCGGGGCATGAGCGCTTGATTTACTAGGGTTGCTCTCTTCATTCTCTCATCCTCTCCAGATCTAAACAAGACAGCAGTAGCGACATTTTCTCTCTGCTCACTACTGGTCACAGATCCGGCCGGATCCCTTCGGCTGGTGTGTGTAGAGGACTAGGTGCATCGTTCATGCGGTCATCGGCGGCGAGGGAGGAAACCCACAGCTGCCGGAGGGGCCCGATCCTCTGCCCATTTCGTTCTCTCCAACACAGCGCCGGCTCGGGAGGTCGTCCGACCCTTCTTCCTCCCTGCCGTATTGTGCGCAGATCCGACCTACTACCGCCGACATCCCGACGACCCTCAGGTATAAGTTCTTCGAAAGCGGCCTTGCTCTACTGCCCTAGCTCCCCACGTGTCTACATGTGCATCTTTTTCTACTCCCATCAGCTCTTCTAAAGCCACCTAAATTTTTAGTATTATTAGAGGTAAAGCTACTTCATGCATTCGAATCTAGGACTTGGTTCAAACAACGAAGAAAGGGGGAAAGTTGTAGCATGAATCTAGGACTTGATTCAAAGAGGAAATAATATGGTGAAAGTAGTAGAGACCAGATACCCAACCGGCTCTTGGTTGAAAAGGGAAATAATGGGAAAACGCAGTACAAACTGGATAAGGAACAGATCTATTATTGGTTGAAAAAAGGATATAAAGTGGCGGCTGGTGGACAAGTCAACAGAGTATGTCCAGGATTAGATTTGTTGCCCTCACATAATAAAAGGTCTCCAGGATTAGAATTGCTGCCATCACATAGTAAAAGGTCTCCAGGATTAGATTTGCTGTCCTCACATAGTAAAAGGTCTCCAGGATTAGATTTGCTGCCCTCAAATAGTAAAAGGTCTCCAGGATTAGATTTGCTGCCCTCATGTAGTAAAAGGTCTCCAGGATTAGATTTGATGCCCTCACAGAGCATGAACAAATTCGGCATCACCACTTTATGCCTCCTTGTAGGTACATTGTGCTGATGCGTCCACTGTCGCTTGTCCTTATACGAACCTTTTGATGTTGTTAATGTAAGGGCGCATGTAAAATGAAGCGATCACACTGTTACCTTAGGGACATGTCTAACCTGTGTTATTGTTAATCTAATGCCTCCAGTGATATGATGCAATTAAACTGTGTTACAAATGGTACTCCTGCTGTTTTCCCCAGTATGATAAGTAAGTTGCTCCTTTACGCTGCTGAGTGTCCTGGTGTCCCCACGGTCCCATGCCCTTAAACCAACTCTTTAGCTGCTGTTGATTTACTGTATCTAGTAAACAAGCAATGCCACCATTAAAGTAATCCCATATTTGACGAATGTCATTGTTGATCGTAATGCTTCCGGTAACATGAAGCATTGCTGATGTTTTAAAATTTCTACTGTCCTTGTGTGATTGCCATGAACATAATTAAGATGCTTCTTTTCATTTCGTGTATGTTTCGTATATTCTTATTGACCAGCAACTGTTTACTTTCTATCTTTTTGTGCAGATAGGGATATCCAATTCACATTGTTGCTATTGTGACTTTTGGTGAACTGCACAAAACACTCTTTTTTTTGGAATGAGTGTCTTGTGAAGTTCAACTAAAATATCACGTGGGCAACATCTCTCAATTTTGGTGGAACTGCACAATGGTGATTGGAGTTTCCAATATCTCCGTCAAATTCTGCTGGTAATCTCGGGCAACATTTTATTAGCCTTTGCAAGATGAGTCATCACTGTCACCACAATGGCACTTTATTTTAGTGGAATTGCACAAAAAGATAAGCAAATTATAGTTGCACCTTACATGAGCCGGACAACCAACCTTAATGTTCCTCAATTTTAGTGCAACTACTAAAGAAGAACCTGCCAGCTCACGAGAGCAAGTACTTCTTGCTAGCTGAATGATGCAATCTTTGCTTCATTTCAGGTGAACTGCAGAAAAAGACGCATGAATTGAATCATGCAACTCTAGGAAGGCCTCATCCGAGTGGAGCTTCAGGTTGAGTTCAAGGAGTGCCACTATTATAGTAATCATGCTCTTCTTGTCTATGTTGTGCAAACAGGAATACTCAACTACAGATGTTGTGACTGTCAAGAGCATTCGCCAAGTTCTTGGGTTGTATGACACGGCTAGCCAAGATGGATTTAATCCTGATATTCACTTTATCAAAAGGCTCTAATGGGTTGGTTTTGAATCTTGCAAGCTGGGAATCAATGAGATGTGTAGGCATCTTTGTTGTACTTATTATTTGAATCTTATTTGTTGGTTCTGAATCTTGCAAGGTGGGAATCAATGAGATGTGTAGGCATCTTTGTTGTACTTATTATTTGGATCTTATTTATTGGTTCTGAATCTTGCAAGCTGGGAAACACGGCATGATGATGCAGATGACAACAACCATAACAAATAGTTCAAACTTTAAAATATTATCTGTGTGAAAGTGCGACAAATGTGTTGATCATTTGCGTCTTGAGAATAATTATTCTAATTGTTGTGCATGTTGATCCTGTGGCACTGATAGAACGAGCCAATGCATTGCTTGTTTTAAGTATAAGTTTCTATTAAAGCTAATTAAATTTAAGTAAAGTGACCACTAGCTCTTGTTATTACAGTACCAATACAGACCCGCTCGTGAACCGACGTGTGGCCGGAGTAGGTTTCTTAATGGAGGCGTTTGAATGCGCCGAGGGTGCATCTTCTGCCGAGCGTACAGCGGGCGAGGGAGGGGTAGTAGCTGTTGTCACTTGTACACACTTAGTTTACTGTTGAATCCAGTTCCCCAAGAGCTGAAAAACGAACTGTTGCCGCCTACCAACTCGTTCACTTGAAGAGACTCCAATGGCGATCCGAGGGGTGAGCCTGCTGGATATGGACTTCAGCAAGGAGTTCCCCTTTGAGTTCGCCGTTCAGTCGTATGGCTGCACCAAGTTGAATGTGATGTACACGAACGATCCAGACTCGGTGAAGCTCTGCCTCGCCGAGTTCAAGCAATACCTACATGACGAGAAAGCACAAGGTCGCAGGACTAGACCTTGTGCCCATCCATTCTTCTCCTGACAGGGACCAGTGGATCAACGTCGCCTAGGTATGTGTGCGGGATGAGGTTCTCGTCTACCGCTGCCGTAGGGCCATCATAGGTTCTGGAGCATTCGCCCTTTTCATCGGCAGCCCTGACTGCACCTTCGCTACGGTGGAGAGAAGGAAGAACGCAACGATTCGGCCATCTGGTGCAACAAGCTTGTCGACATCCAGAAGAAATAGAAGATCGTCGGCAACGGGCAGGAGAAGGACTCCGTGGTTGACCTCGCCGAGACCATCATTGACCCCTGATACGCCAACATGAAAGAAGACAACGATACCAAGGACCTGAACACGTGGGAGGTACTCTGAATCTAGCCTACATAACCTAAGCGGCCAAGGACGCATACGCATGCTACGACATGTACAGGCGGATCTTGGACATGAGGGTGTGTCTGCTTACCGTAACCAACGAGTACACGGACAGCCGCATCATCATGATCAAGCGTGCCAGGAAGGTCTAGATGTTGTACTTTATCTGTTTATAAGCACCTTTATCATGTGAGTGTTTCATGCATTAGCCTATGTGTCGTAATTATCTGTTTTGTCTGAAAATTTTCTTTTAAGAACGCATTAACCCGTTTGATTTTTTTAGTGGCTGCTTGCCTATGTATGTAACTAGTTCACTTGTTGGTTTAAAAAAACACTAGTTCACTCGGCTGCCGTGCTTTGAATCTCCTTCCTCCCAACATACTCCCCTTCTCAGGTGGACCCAGCAGGTCTCGTACACAGACATATGGGACCAAACACCTATCCATTTGTATTTCTTTATTTTGTTCAATCTTTCGTCCTCTCCCTATACAGCAGCTGGCCATCCCTCTACTCCCACACATTGTCTGGGGGCGGCAACTCCACCGGCCCACCCTGCACCCGAACAAGTCAACCCTCGTACTCCCCTCCGCCTGCGTCTTCCCCCGCTCCGGCTCGTTCGGTCCGAGGTCTCGACACCGTCCTCCGCCTTGGTGCTCTCGCCGCGGCGCCGCCGTTTGTCGTTCCCAACATGGTCAGCAAAACAAGAGGAATCGGGAGACAACTGTTCGTCGAGAGGCAGACAGTCCCGGGCCCACCAGGTCCATGGCCTAGGTTTTGTTGTTTAACATGGGCAGCCCATGACATGTTTCAACATTTTTTGGATCCAGCAGGTATCAAGCGGCCTCTGGGCCTCCCAACCTAGCTTGTCTATAACATCAACAGCCCAAGTTATGTTTGTTTTTTCATGACGACGCACAACTCAGTTCTATTTTTCTATAAGAATGCAAAACTGAACCTATGTTTTCTATAAGAATGCAACACTGAACCTATATTTATATCTTATTTTATTACACACATATATATATATATACATAAACACTATTCTGATCACGGGATCAGAATAATATTCTGATCACAACCTGAACTGCCTGAGTAACGTGACTGAAACAATATATGATGTTAGTGTAATCTAGAAATGTTTTTCAGCAACTAAATACCGGTTTTAAATAGGAATCTCACTCGTTGACGGATTTTGCTCTCGGGTCGTGATGAAATTGCGTTTTTTGCAATTTTACTGCCTGAGTTGTTCGACCTGAACTTCTCCTAGTGCTAGGTTGAACTTCCGCCAACATTGCCCAAATGGGGCTTGCGGTGTACCGTTGCAAAGCTATGGACACCAGTATCATGACCCAAATTAAATTTTTGGCAAAATGTAAGCGGTTTAAGAGTAGTTTTCAAAATCGTTTTTTCGTCACACAAAAACGTGAATCGTATTTTGGGTCGCATTTTAAAAACGTTTATCGGAATGAGGCAAATAATATGGCGTTCGAAAGCTGCTGCAAAACCGCTCCTTTGACATGTTGAATGTTTTCTCTAATTCCCTAAGGTTAAATAGTAATTTGGAAAATCGTAAAATTTCGCAAACCAAACAGCCGAGTTCGTATTTTTGATGTCATTTCTAAATGGCTAATCCAATTGAGCCAAATGATATGGTGTTGGAAAGCTTGTGAAAATGCGCTACTTTTTCATGTTGAAAGTTTTTTCTAATTTTGAACGGTTTAAAAGTGATTTATCAAACGGTCCAAGTTGCACCGAGTTCATATTTTCGAGCTAATTTTTTAACCGTACGTCCGAATGTAGCAAATGATATGGCGTTGGAAAGCTTGGGGAAATGCGAAACGTTTTGGTATATATTGTTTCTCCCAATTCCTTACTGTTTTAAGTCAATTTTTAAAACGGCTAAAAACGTATTTTCACCGTAATTTCTATGAACTTTATCGGAATGGGGCAAATAATATACCGTTGAAAAGCTAAGGAAAATGCGAAACTTTTTCATGTAGATGGTTTTCTTTGATTCCTTGTCGTTTGCAAGTAATTTCAAAAATGATGAGATTATTTGTTCTGCCTTTATCGCGAAACAGATTCTTCGAAAATGCACCGCGTGAAGAACCTAAACTTCTCGGCATATCTACTTGAACTTCACTCTATTTTTCATGTGCTTTTTTTGCCCGTAGCTCTCCATCCACTCACCGGAACACTCACCAAAATTGAGCAAGTAATATACCGGTGAAAAGCTGATGTAAACACGCAACTTTCCCGTGTTGATCGTTTTTTCATACTTGCGACTATTCTAAAAGTTTTTCATCTCAAATTCATTCACTATAGTAGTCGAACTTCCTGCTGCCTGTGACGTATTTTCGTTTGTAATTTTCTCATCCATTTCGTTAGTGTTACACAAATGATATTCTTTTTGTACAAACCTCTCTCACAATATTTTCTTTAACTTTCTCTAGCTGAGGACTTGAACTCACATAAATGATATTCCTGTCGTTTTGAAGTAAATTAGAGAAATGACGAGATCATGATCTCTGCCTTCATTGCAAATGGAAACGCACTGCGTGAAGTAGTTGAACTTCTCGGGCATGTCTGTTTGAACCTCACTCTGTTTTTGACGTGCTGTTTTTGCACTGCGTGAAGTAGTTGAACTTCTGGGGCATGTCTGTTTGAACATCACTCTGTTTCACTTTATTGTTTTTTTCTTATATGAAATACACACTATGTAGTATGTGAACTTCTCGTTATTATCACTTTGATCTTCTCTCTGGTTTGAGAGAATTATTTCAAAACACAAAAAACAACATATTTTTTTATGTATTTTGGACATCTAAATACACGGTGAACCTCTCTCACAATTTTTTTTCAACTTTTCCTCGCAGAGCACTTGAACTTTAGCAACCATTTATTTTTTTATGAGTTGTTTTTAAAAGTGCAAAAAATGGCGTTGTGTTTTTTATTTTTTGAACAGGTAAATCCTAGGTTTTAATAAACTCCGAACTTCTCTGTTATTTCAATATGAACTTCACCTTTTTATATTTTGAGTAAAGAATTGTATTCGATTTTTATACGGAAAAAATCGAACATGTAAATACAAGGTGAACCTCTCTCGCAAGAATTTTTGAACTTCTCCGGACAGAGCACTTGAACTTCTTTCAACAAACCTTTTAAGCTTTTATTTTTCTGTACTTTTATTTCTCAACTGAAAATGCATTTCTTGCAGTACTTGAACTTCTCATTGTTTTCACTATGAACTTCTGTCACATTTTTGTGTATACGTTGAATTTCACGCAATTGAAGGGCGGTTAGAACTTCAATTATTTATAAATCTGAAAGTTGGAGTTTTGTTAGAAACATCGAACTTCTTCATTATTCCAAATTGAACTTATTAGTTTTATTGTTTAGTATCCGGAAAAACCTGACTTTTCAAATAAATATCAAACTCGTCGGTTACGTGAAAATATCCGAGTTTTTTTATAGACATTGAACCGCTCTACCTTTTTTATTTGAACTTCATTGTGTATTTTTAGAAATGTTAAAATTGGAGGGTTTTTAGAAACATCGAACTTCTTCGTTGTTTGAAATTGAACTTATTGGTTTTATTTTTATTAAACTTTTTTGGGGTTTACCAGTTAATCTTACTCAACAAAATATTATGTTCTTTTATTCTCCGAACTTACTAGGTTTCATTCGGTGAACCTTTTTGGTTTTTTGTGTCGTGATACTTTTTCCTCCTTTTGTTCTCGTCGTGAACTTTTTCCTTTTTGAAAGATGTACTTCTCGCGTGAATTTTACTTGTTTTTCTGATAAAAATGTTATGTTTTATTTGTGTTGCCATTTTTTCTCCATCAAAATTCTAGAGGCTTTCATATGTGAATTACTTGGGCATTTTTATTAGAAAAAACATAGGGTTTTAGCTCCTTAAAAAACCTGTTTTCCAAACTATGGCACGCGATGAACTAGAACTTCTAACAGTAAGCGCATATGTTTGCGTACTCCCGGAAAATCCAATTTTTTTATTAAGATTGAACTCCTTTGTTAGTTTAATTAGAACTTCTCGGTTTAACAGCGAAAATGAAAATGGTCTGTTATTCTATTTTTTTATTAACTTCGAACTTATCTGATATTTTAATTTGTACTTCTTACTTTTATTCAAAAAATATGGTTTTTAAATAAGCATCAAACAATTTTTTTAAATTCAACTTCATACTTTTATTTTTCTAAGAAAGAAAAGAATTTGAGCTTTCTGTATACATTAAACTACTCCGTTAGTTTAATTTGAACTTCTTTTTTTTATTTTTTTACTAACAAGGAAAATCTGAGTTTGTTATAAATATTAAAATCCTCTATTTTTGTAATTTGGACTTCTTGGTTTTGTAATAGACATCAAAAACCGCTTCGTTATTTAAATTAGGACTTCTAGTTATTTCAGAAAGAAGGGACAAACTTCTGGAACTACTCTATTTTTTGATCTGACCTTCTTGGGTTTTTAATAAACATTGAACTTCTCCATTATTTAAATTTGAACCTCTAGTTTTTCTTGAAATGGGGAAAATACCAATTTTTTTGTATAATTTTTTAACCGTTTTGCTTTTTTATTTGAACTTCTTGGTTTATTTTCAGTAAAGGTGAAAAACCCAGTTTTATAATTAACAAACGAACAGCTCCGCTATTTTAATTTGGACATCTTTTTTAAAAACAAGTGTACATTTTTAGTATGTGAACTTCTAGTGTTTCCGCAAGAAATTGGACGTTTTTTTGTTTTCTTCTAAAAAATCTTCTAAGAAGTTTATTCTGAACAAATCAATTCATGGAAACAACAATGTTTCACAGTAACACGAAACTTGAAGGAGAGACAAAGATATTCACCTGAATCAACAACCAACCCCTCTATCTGATTCAAAAAATGCCCCCATTTTTCAGTACAAGCATCTAAAAAGGAGAGTACATGCCCCACGCACCAGTGCACGCACGCTCCAGCCAGCATATGCACGGCTTGTACATGTACAAAATAGCTAGCACTTCGTAGAACTAAAGAGCATCAAATACCTGATGCTTCTTCGTGTTTGGTTCAGAGAAAGAAGAGAGCTCAGATAGGACCTTGCGTCCTTGCATCGAACCCAGCTGGACATGGAGCTCGGGTGGACTATGGACGTGCAATCCGACGGGGTTTGATGACACTGCCTCAAGCCTGTGCGCAACATCAGAGGCGACCCATAGTCCTCTGTGACGCTGACTCGCCGTCTCCGGCTCTCTGCCCAATTGTTGAACTTCAGCTGCGCGCACGCATACTTGAATAGGAGAAAAGATGAATTAGAATAGAGGAGCAGGAAGTTGGAGTGGTCAGACTTGGCCAACGGTTGCATACACATGCTGCAGGTCGAGTGGTGGACACAATTGGACTGTTAAAAATCAACACAATGGACTGTAACCATACTGCAGAAAATGGTGGTTTTTCAGAATCTACAGGGAACAGACAACCTTTTGTGAGGAAGAACAATAACAGAAAGAGCACGCCGCCTGTCGGGCTTCACCGAGGAATATCAGGCTGGCGAGGCTGAGGTTGGAGAAGAAGTTCGAGCAGAGGAGGGGACGCCGTCCATGGTGAGTGGGAGGTGCACCGATGAGGGATAGCTTGCTGGCCAGGCTTGGGGCGATGTGAGATCACATGTTCAGGGGTGTGCTGCCTTGCCTATCTCCTCTCTCTCCCGGATGTGCCATTAATCTGCAGATGCAAGTCAAGAACTTCTGTAGCTGCAGGCCGAGGCCTCCTCCATCTGCAAGTGGTGGCGAGGTGCCACGGTGGACGGCGATGGGGTGCTCCGGTTGAGGGCACAGGGAAGGCAGCGAGGGCAAGCCGGTGGGGAGCGCGGGGCGGCGTCTCTGTCACGGTGGAGGTGTCCTGGTTGGCTCGCACGGTAGAAGCCGGCGGGGCTGGATTGAGCTGGGCCGCAGGGGGTGGCCGATGGGGCGGCGCCGGCAAGCCGGGGGTTGGAGGGGTGCAGCGGCCCGGCCAGGAGGTGCAGTCGCGACGGCACGGCTGTCGGGGAGGGAGGTGAGGTCGGTGGTGCGTCTGCTAGGGAGGGAGATGGGGGCGGCCGCGCTTCTGCTGCTGGAGGAAGTTGGGGGCGGCGGTGCTTGCTGCCGAGGAGGGAAGTGGTGGCGGCGGCGCCTACCGCCGGGGAGGGAGTTGCTGGCGGCGGCGCCTGCTGCCTAGAAGGTGCCGAGGGGGCGGGGATGGCGTAGAGCGGGCATGGGGATAAGATCGGGGAGGGCTTTTTCTTTTTTTTTCTCGGCGGGTTTGGGAGTTCAAGAACGTCTCGAACATACATAAACACTATTCTGATCACGGGATCGGTATTCTGATCACAACCTGACCTGCCTGAGTAACGCGCCTGAACTTCTGTCTGTACGAACCCGACTTTCGGGCTATCTTCGCAACCGTGTCTCTCCGCGCGAATTATTCTGGTTAGTCGTGTTCTATATGATGTTAGTGTAATCTAGAAACGTTTTTTAGTAACTAAATACCGGTTTTAAATAGGAATCTCGTTCATTGACAGATTTTGCACTCGGACCATGATGAAGTCGCGTTTTTGCAATTTTACTGCCTGAGTTGTTCGACCTGAACTTCCCTCTGTGTTAGGTTGAACTTCCGCCAACATCGCCCAAATGGAGCTTGCTATATACCGTTGGAAAGCTATGGACATGAGTATCATGACCCAAGTTAAATTTTGGGCAAAATATAAGCGACTTAAGAGGAGTTTTGAAAACCGTTTTTTCTTCATACAAAAAACGTGAATCGTATTTTCGATCGCATTTCCAAACCATTTATCGGAATGAGGCAAATAATATGGTGTTGGAAAGCTGCTGCAAAACCGCTCCTTCCACATGTTGAAAGTTTTTTCTAATTCCCTATAGTTAAAGAGTAATTTTAAAAATCGTAAAATCTCACAAACCAGACAGCCGAGTTCGTATTTTCAATGTAATTTCTAAACGGCTAATCCAATTGAGGCAAATAATATGGCGTTGGAAAGCTTATGAAAAGGTGCTTCTTTTTCATATCGAAAGTAGTTTCTAATTTTGAATGGTTTAAAAGTAATTTAGAAAACGGTACAAGTTCCACCGAGTTTGTATTTTCGAGCTAATTTTTTAACCGTGCGTCCGAAGGCAGCAAATGATATGGCGTTGAAAACCGTGAACAAATGCGAAACTTTTTGTTATATATTGTTTCTCCCAATTCTTTACGGTTTTAACTCAGTTTTGAAAATGGCTAAAAACGTATTTTCACTGTAATTTCTACAAACTTTGTCGGAATGGGGCAAATAATATACAGCCGAAAAGCTACGGAAAATGCGAAACTTTTTCATGTTGATGATTTTCTCTGGTTCCTGGGGCTTTTCAAGTAATTTCGAAAAAGACAGGATCATTCGTTCTGCCATTATCGCGAAACAGATTCTTCGAAAATGCACCGCGTGAAGAACCTGAACTTCTCGGCGCGTGTACCTGAACTTCACTCTGTTTTTCACGTGATTTTTTTGCTCGTAGATCTCCATTCACTCACGGGAATTGAGCAAGTGATATACTGGTGGAAAGCTGCTGTAAACATGCAACTTTCCCGTGTTGATCGTTTTTTCATACTCGGGACGATTTTAAAAGTTTTTCATCTGAAATTCATCCACTGTAGTAGTTGAACTTCCTGCCGTTTTCAATTGAACTTCTGTGACGTATTTTCGTATGTAATTTTCTCATCCATCGCCAGTGTTACACAAATGATATTCCTTTTGTACAAATCTCTCTCACAATAATTTTTTAACTTTCTTCGACGAAGGACTTGAACTTATAAGAACAAAACTTTTAGCCTTTACTTTTTTTCTTTTTTAATACAAAATGCACACCGTGTAGTACATGAACTTATGACAGTTATCAACCTGAACCTCTCTCAGTTACGTGAAAATATTTGAGTTTTTTATGAATTTTTAATCTGATTTTTCTTAATCTTTTGTTTTGCAGAATAAAAAACTGTGGGGATCGAACCCACGACCACGTGGTTAAAAGCCACGCGCTCTACCACTGAGCTAGGTCGGCTTCTGGTTAAAAATGATGTTAGGCGCGTAACATTGTCACAAACAGGTACCAAAAACCACACCATCCTCCAAATAACTGACATCTGGGGCAATTTGGCTAAAAAATACTGCTCCAAGCCTCCAACGGATACCCTATGTCAAGTTGGACGCGAAGATGCGAGGTGTGTTTGTCGTTGCGTTAGTGGCACGAGGCCAAATACAACCGTGAAGTTGGATTAATTATTTATGCAAGTCTTTCGTCTCTGTTTCTACAACTTATGGATCCACAAATGATAGTGCTTTCAAATAATAATTTTTAAAATGCACAAAGCATATCTAAAGGTTTTATAGCCAGAAAACTCCATGTCTGTCTTACACATGCACCTCCTATTTTCGTACATAAAAATCACACTTTTCCCCCCACATATAAGTTAATACAAATGTTAATAATTGTTCTATTATCTGAAATTAAGAAACATATAGTGCCTAAAACAGGCCGATCTAATACAAACGCAAGAAAAACACATGTCATTAAATCAAATTAGCATCACGGTTCAACATATTATCTGAAATTATGAAACATATAGTGCCTAAAATATCTCGACCTAATACAAACACAAGAAAAACACATGTCACTAAATCAAATTAACATCACAGTTCAACATATATATCGAAGTGGCAGCAGTTTACCACCCGTAGTTCATTCCAACACTTGCAGCCGCTTGACCATCCATCATCTGTCTTGTATCAGGCGTGTAGCCACTAGTAGAAAAAGGGCCTTTAGTCCCGGTTCATAAGGGCCTTTAGTCCCGGTTCTGGAACCGGGACTAAAGGATCGTTACTAAAGCCTCCCCCTTTAGTCCCGGTTCTTACACGAACCACGAACCGGGACTAAAGGCCCTCCACGTGGCCGCTGCCTGGAGGTCCACCTTAAGTCCCGGTTGCTAACACCAACCGGTACTAAAGGAAATTTTATGATTTTTTTGAATTTTTTTATTTTTAAATTTTTGAATTTTTTTAACCTCTAATCTCTAATCACCCCTCATCACTGCTCAATTTAACCTCTAATCTCTAATCACCCCTCATCATTCCAAATCATCTAACTTTCCGGACGGTCACCCATCCTCTCACTACTCCAGCCTGAGCACGCTTAACTTCCGGGTTCTATTCTCCCTCGTTTCCAAGTCTGCACTTGTTGTTTTCCTGACAATAGTAAGATGTCAATCCTATTAACCCTCATGAATTTAGCTTGAGCATGAAGTCACACATTTCACTGTTTGAGTTTGAAACTATTGTTCTTAAAAAACAATAATTATTTAGTAACACTAATATTTCTTGAATAAGTAGTTTGACCATAGTTTGACCAGATTTGACCAAAATTCAAAAAAACTGAAATAATTATTTAGTAACACTAATATTTCTTGAATAATTAGTTTGACCATTGTTTGACCACAGTTTGACCAGATTTGACCAAAATTCAAAAAAACTGAAATAATTATTTAGTAACACTAACATTCTTGAATAATTATTTAGTAACACTAATACTTCTTGAATAAGTAGTTTGACCATAGTTTGACCAGATTTAACAAAAATTCAAAAAAAAAGAAATTTGAGCATAACTTTTTTTCCTTTTAGAATTTGAGGATTCTAAAAATTTGCAAACAGGCCGTAGGCTGTCAAAATCGGATACGGATTTTTGTGCTGAACATTTTGATATATTATACGTTTTTTTCTAACATCGTATGCAAAAGTTATAGCCGTTTTACATTTTCCCTACACTTTTTGCAAAACATGTCCAAATTTAAGTTTTTAAATTTTCCTAACTAGTACATGTAGTAACATAACTACATCTGGAAGGATTTTAATTTTTGAAGTTTTTATCATTTTCTTTTGTTTTTTACAAAACTGAAAAGCGATCCACAAGGGGGATAGAGTTTGAAAATGGGACCTTTAGTACCGGTTCGTGCCATGAACCGGTACTAATGCCTCAAACCCCATTAGTACCGGTTGGTGGCTCGAACCGGGACTAAAGGTCTAACCTTTAGTACCGGTTGGTGCCACGAACCGGTACTAATGGGCATCGCACCCTTTAGTTCCGGTTCGTGGCACCAACCGGGACCGAACCGGGACTAAAGGTCCCATTTGAACCGGGACTAATGCCTGTACGGTGCCCTAGCCGCTCGAACCGGGACTAATGCTCACATTAGTCCCGGTTCGTAATGCAACCGGGATTAATGCTCTTTTCTGGCCGAACCAAAGCCATGATTTCTACTAGTGAGCCTTTCCTTGACGATTTGTCGGAGATGCACGCCTTTGTTCAGATCGAGGTGGTAACTTAACTCGTCCTTCATGGTCAGGATCCTTTGGTACATCTCGTAGCTTATATACGCATCTTTCGCTGCATAGTGAAGGTGTGTTTCAGAAAGCGATTTCCATTCTTAGAAATTGAGTAACTTATGAATAATTATTACAACTTTGTATGGTGACTTATGTGTTTCGATCGTGGGTATTTTATATTCAGTGGCCAGCCGTTATAATCCTTTTGTGGTTATATATCATCTTGATGCAGCTACATGATTATAAAGGTTAATTTCATTATAGACTAGAAGTCTCACATGATTTTTTTTATGATCGTCTTGGAAACTAGTACCCACTTTGTCCATCCTACTTTTTGCGGTGCTGTCAGGGGATACATAAAGACCCAATTGTCCTTCATGTAAACATATGTTCGTCGATACATCAGCCCCTTCATCACCAAAATATGTAATTGACGATGATCAAGTCCCTCTGAAGAAGGTTGTAGAGAAGTTCTAAAGATGGAGCTCATGTCGACTAGGCTAGGCATTCGAGGCGAGTCAAATGTATTGTGAGCCTCGTCTAAGCTAGGTTGTTGTTGATGGCAAGCGTGTAAATAATATAGTCAAATACAGGATATCAAAATCCAATCAATATGTACATCATCATATTTTCACCGTGTTTGCTAATTAAATCTTGCTTGAACATTAATACAATGTGTTTGTTGTGTTGTTCTTCCAGGTGATAGTGGGCATGATTAATTAGGCATTCGTCGATGGAAGAATAAGAGGCGGCCGTGGAAGAGACCACACTGAAATGACTTCAAAAATGAAAAAAGGGTTCTTTTAGTTTTATCCTTTTGTAGTCTACTTAATTTGAAATTTCTCGAGGAAGGGAGTTGGAATGCGGAGTACAAGATGGTGAGAACGACACGTACATATGTATACAACGATGGGACGAGACCTGCATATATATGGACTCTCAAGTCAAGCTAGCTCAATCGTGCATCTTAATTCTACAGTTTCGATCCTATGGCGCGTCAATTATATGCAGCGGCCGACGGTTATACTCCGTTTGTGGTTATATATCTTGTTGATGCGGCTACAAGATCGATAAAAGTTTTCATTATCATAAACAAGAAGTCTAACATGAATTTTGTGTGATTCGGTGTCTTGTACACCAGTATCCACTTCAATCGTCCTGGATGGATTCGAGTCTAAGAAGTTGGTGCCGACATATTCTTCAGAGAATCTCTTCATGTAAACATTGTTCATTGATACACATTGTCCCCTTCATCACCAAAATACGAAATCGAAGAGGATCCAGTCCCTCCGGAAAAGGCTATAGAGGGAGTTCTGTAGTAACATAGGTTAGCCGTTCATGTCGACCAGGCTAGCCGTTCAGGCTGGCCATAGTGCGGTTAACATAAGCGGTATCATGCACTTGAGACTCGCAAACATGCTTATGTGACAGACAATTAAAGAAAAAAGAGAGTGTTATAGTAACATAGGTAAATACCGTAACGTAATTAATGTTATGCTACTATGTGTTATGCATGGCGATAAATGAGACCATATATGATACTAATCTACTCCCTCCGTTTCTAAATATTTGTCTTTTTGAGATTTCAATGGACTACCACATACGGATGTATATAGACATATTTTACAGTGTAGATTTAGTCATTTTGCTCCGTATGTAGTCATTTGTTGAAATCTCTAGAAAGACAAATATTTAGGAACGAAGGAAGTATAATACTATGCACTATAGGTGTAGCATTATATACTACTATCATAGTGTATAATACTCCCCACTATGACCAGCCTCAAGGCGAGTCAAATGCGTTGGGACTCTGTCTATGGCTGCTGAGTACGGCAAGTGTGTAAATCAGATGGTCAAACGTAGATATCAAAATCAAATCAAATAAGTATATTCGATCACATTTCCACCGTGTTTGCTAATTAAATCTTGGTTGAACGTTGAATACACTTTTGTTCTTCCAGGTGATAGTGGGCAGGATTAGGCATTCCTGGACGGAAGATTGGAAGAGACCACACTGAAAGGACTTCAAAATGAGAAATGGTCCTTTCAGTTTTGGCCTTTTGTAGCCTACTTAATTTGGAATTTCCTCGTGGAAGGAAAATGCAAGGTCGAGACAATTAAGATGGTGATGACGACACGTATGTATGTATGTATACGACGATGGAAGGAAACCTGCATATACTGGACTCTCAAGTCAAGCTTAGCTCGATCGTGCATGCTGCTTGATTCTACAGTTTCGTATATGCATGGTGTACGTTTGTTGATTCGATTGAGGCTGGCAGCGTCGCACGACGTACACGATGGTTTCCAAAGTCCTTAATTTGGTTTCTTGCGGGTTTTTTTTCTGGTAGTCTATGATAGAAAACTTCCAACCCAAGTGGGAGAAGCATGCGAAGACAATTAAGAAGATGAGGAGATGATTCCCAGCCCAAGTGGCCGAAGAAGGCGACCTGTACATCGGGGCATGCAGGCTCAACTTGCACCGGAGCCGTTTGTACACGCCACCAGTGGGAATTTCTAGTAAAAATTAGATATAATACTTCCTCCGACCCAAAACAACCGTGCTATACGTACGACAATTCACGTACGAATTTTGTCCGACAGAGCAGATCAAACAGTATGTCAGTTGGACTCAAAGTCCAGCGACGGCTGGATGTCTTGCATCCTACCAAATCGGACAAGCCATTGTTGTACGTGTAGTAGTTTCGGACCCAAAATAAATATCTCAACTTTGTAGAGTACAAGGGATATAGGCTTGTTTCATATGAGCTCGGGGTCCATGGCATGGGTGGGCCTCTATGAAGCTCGGCCACTGCAGGGCGGGGGGCGGGGGGGGGGGGGGGGGGGGGGGGGGCTTGCTCCTCTCACGCTAGGGTTACTCTTCGTCTTTCATCGGCACCGACTCGTAGACTATGAGCCACAAATGCATGGTGGATTCCAGCATTTTAATTGGGGGGGGGGGGGGGGGGGGGGCTTGCTCCTCTCACGCTAGGGTTACTCTTCGTCTTTCATCGGCACCGGCTCGTAGAGTATGAGCCACAAATGCACGGTGGATTCCAGCATTTGCCGGTGTCTTCATGGAAGGGCTACTGTTATCAAAAATGCCTTTTACCCTGCTTTATATATAATGCAACGAACCTCATACATCTAAACCATACAACACGACACCCAAACGCATACACACAAAGCAAGATACAAAGGTGCCGAAGATCAGCTAAGCCAACTTGAAGCGAACAACAGATGTACAACAAGCCCCACTTCGAAGATGATAGAGCCCTCCACCGAGAACAAGCCACGGTGAACAACTCAATTGACCGTCGATGAACCGTGAGCTCCAAGGTAGTGCCTTCAGCCGGTCCAAAAGGATCAAGATTTTCATCCGGAGCAACGCGAAGGATCCGGAGAGACTGCTACAGAGCCTACAAGAAGGGGACGACGCCCTCGGATGCCGCCACTGTCGGCTTGACTACGGTCAAACAAGGTATTCACCCCGGCATAGCACTCCACCTCCGATCAGGGTGCACCGGGTCGGAGAGACCAGCCACACCACCGCCACGGATCGCCGAGCCTGAGCCACCCCGCCGCCCACATGACCAAGGCCGTCTGTCCGCACCTGAGTTGCGAGCTCTGCCCGCGGGCACCACAACTCCCACTGCAGAGCCGCCGCCCCGCCACCCGACACCCCATCGACCGCCGAAAGGAACAAACTCCACCACTAGCAGGCCCCTACCATCGTTGGAGCAGCCAGCGTCGACACGCCTCGACAGATGGAGCCGGAGGCAACCAGGCTAGGGGAAAAAGGAAGGGGCAGAGCGGTGCGAGACCAGCCATCCCTCCTGCCAGATGGTCAAGATCCGCCCCGGAGACGGCCCCATGACGTGCCACGCCGGGCCTTGCCCACCGGCCACCGGCAGCCATGCGAGCCGTAGTAGACACGTCCGCACCCTGCTGGAGAGACACCCCGCACCGTCTCAGGCCACTAGGCTGCAGATCTGACTAAGCTAGACCCAGTCGTCGCCCCTGCCAAGAACGCGCAAGCCCACACCTGCGCAGCCTTCCACGTCGCCGCCGCGCGCTCGCAACCTCGTCGTCAGCGCCCGCCGCCACGCCCCACCAGCACGACACAATGCCCGCCGCCGCCGCGAAAGAAAGAAGGGCCCCGCCACCGCCGCCGCTGGGGGGCTTTTGCCTGTTAGCGCGCCCCGACGGCGATGAGGAGGGGAGGAGGGGAGGGAGGAGCAACACAGGAGTGGAGGGGGAGTATCCAGTTGTATGCGCTTCACGAGGGCTACCGTTTCATTTTTGGGTGTTTTTAGTTTGTTTATGGTTATGTCCGGTTTGGGAAGACAAGGTGGCGGTGGATCACTGAACATGAAATAAGGTTCTACTCACTTAGCACCCGTCTCAGTGGTGCCTCTAGAGCTGTCAGAGGACGTGTGGAGGTGCATCTCTGGAGGATCTCAGGGGATTTTATTGGTGTTTGTCTTAGATGGATGTGCTTGTATCCGGTCTTCATTCGTATGTGTTCGTGTGTCTATAGGTTGGATCATTCTGATCTATATATGTTTCTCTTCATCGGCAATGGTTGTTGTTCTGGTGTGTTGGTCCTTTGTGACTTTAGCACAATGACTTTCCGCTTGTCTACTACAACAAGGCTTGACAAGCTTTGGTGAAGTAGAGGCAAATGACGATGGACACCTTCTAGTCGCTGGAGTGTTTATAGTCGTCACTAGGTGATCTATGAATACAGATGTAATTTTTATTGTTTTTTTAGAAAATGAGGTTAAACCCCCCGGCCTCTGCATCAATCGATGCATACAATCATCTTTATTAATTATTCCACGAAGGTCTGACAAGAAAATACATCAAGCCATCTGAAGCCACCACTCACACCTACAAACTTGATAATGGAGTGCTCTCACTCCCCATATCTATAACCGATGTCGTCGCCGATCCATCCATATAACGTGTCAGAACCAACAACTGGTGCAGCAGACCTAAAGCATACACCACATGCACACGTTTTAGAAGCCGCCATCATCATTGAACCACTGTCTCATCTTCAGGAGAGACATCCGCATCATCCTCGCCAGTCCGGTCATCCATCGAGGCCACCACGACGCCCAACGACGCCACCGCCGTGCTCTTGTCCATCCTGACGCGGAGACTCCAGAAGATCTGTCATGCGTAGCACCTGCTGAACAGGCATACCACAGCGTAGCAACTGTCGTCCAGGCATTACTTGACATCTCCATCGAAGCCCGTTCAAGACGAAGCTGCACCACCTCCCGCCTCTCTCTTCCAGCACTGCTCCACAAATGATGCTCCCAAGATAGAAACGACACCGTAGTGCCGCCATCGTCCGATCTGGAAGACTAGATCCTATTGTTTCCCCCGGAGCAGCACGAGTGGGTCAATAGTAGTTACACGATGATGCCTTCATCAAGGTAATGATGCAAAACGCCGCCATCGCCTGCCGTCGCCTCGGTTTTCACCGGCAACTATATCTCCCCGACTCGCAGCCTGGACTAGATGACAGATCTCGAGATCCGGCCACCCAGCCTCAGGACGACCACCTCCGACAGAGGAGATGGCCACCATGGCCGGCTGCATCAGCCAGAACAGAGGTGCCACCGAGCAGTCCACCAGGACCTCCATGCCGCCGCTGATCCAAATCTAGATGGCGCGCCGTCGCCGCATAGCGAGCCGCCGTTGCCAGCCGCATCGCGCTGCCACCCGAACCAGGCAAGCCGCCGCATGACGCCACCCGTGACCGGGCTGCCCGACGTGCCTGCAGCCGCCGTCGCACGAGACAGGGCCGGCCACCGCCACAGCCATCGCCACCGCTTCGCTAGATCGGTCGTGCCTCCACACGTGTAGAGGTCCCGCACCACCCCTGATACGCGGGAGAGAGGGAGTCCCCCACCACCACTGTCGCCCCCCGGGTGTAGCCCGGCGGCGTCCCCCGGCGACGATGGAGGCAGGGGAGGCGGGAGTGCGCACCCCCGGCGGCTAAGGTTTGGGCACCATCCGAGTCGCCCTAGCGGGGACGACACGGGGACAGTTAGACGTGGGATTTTTAATGATAGATCTGACCTGGCAGCTAGAACCCTACCCGCCACCAGGAGAGGCCATCTTTCAGCGCCATCCTTCGGCGGCTCCCCTCCGCCGGCGTCCTCGATCATCGGTGGTAGGGTGGTCGCCGGATCCACGCGTGTGAATCGTTTTTTACTTCCTTGTAGTCTAGGTTTTTAGGCTGTTCATCATCTTGGCTTTGGCGCCGACGATGACGGCGCTGAATAAAGATTCTTCGGATCCTTCCCGGACGAAGCCATCGGTCCAATGGTTGGGGATGGATTTGGAAACAAGTCTGTTCAAGCAAGGATGGCGTGGCGGCGGCGGCATCTTCGTGGTGGACCTGTGTCCTCGGGCTCCGCCGTTGCAACGACAGTTGCTCCAGCGTCGGCGCGGAGCTTAGGAGGTAGTCCAGGAGCAGATGCAGATTGTGGTCTGCATCGACGACATCTGGAAGACAAAAGGTGTGCTGGGTTTGTGGTTCGTGGATGGCAGGTATGGTTTCCTCCTTCGGCGTGTTAGTTGTGGTGGGGTGCCGGATCTGGAGTTCGATGGCGTGTCCGGGGTGTTGCATCGGTCTGATTCGTTCAACGGTAATGGCTTCACTTTTGGTGAGCCACCTTGGAGGTCCGCAAAGCTGCATATCAGCGATGGAGCCGCGTCGAGTTCGGCTGAAGAGGTGATCTGTTATTCTTTTCTTCTGTGGCTGCTCTGGTGGTGCCAGAGGCAGGTGACGGGCGTTGGTGTTAAGCTTAGAGATGTTCTGCTACCTTTTCAGTTTTGTCATGTCGGTCCTTACGTGGCTTGTACTTTGTTTTTTATGATCTGAATGGGACATTTGCACCGGATCCAATACAAGATTCGTCCAACAAGTTGGTATGGTACGGTGCAGGAGTGAGTCACAAGTCCAATTCCACAGTATTATGAACGTGGCTGTCTAGTCTCCGTTGGCGTGTGTATAGAGAGTTGAATAAACACAATGCAAGTGGCCTGACGTAAAACAAATACTATAAATAGTAGAACTACAGGTACCTCACATCCATCGCGACATTAATTTCATGCACCATGTCTAGATTCGTTTTTAGTCTTATAACCCTCCTTCCACTTATCTCACTTCTTGCGCTGCGCTCCTGTGCTGCAGCATCGGGAGGACACATGCTGGGCGCCGGGTCATCCCTGTCCGTGGAAGACCACGAGCGGCCCTTCCTGGTGTCGCCGGACGCCACCTTCTCCTGCGGCTTCCTCCCGGCCGTCGACGTCGACAACGCCTTCTACTTCTCCATCTGGTTCACCGCGGCCACGGACAGGACCGCCGTCTGGACGGCCAACCCCGGCGCCCCCGTGAACGGCCGGATTTCCCGTGTATCCTTCGGTGCCGACGGCAAGCTAGCCCTCGCCGACGCCAACGGGACGACTGTGTGGGACAGCAAGGCAGCCGGCAACAAGTACTTCACTGTCTCCCTCCTCGACACCGGTAATCTTCGGGTCGTGGACCCGTCCACCGGCCGTGCCGTGTGGCAGAGCTTCGAGTGGCCGACGGACACCCTGCTGCCGTCGCAGGCGCTGACCAAGGACACGAAGCTCGTCGCCGGCTACTACGCCCTCTACTACGACAACGACAACGTGCTGCGGCTCCTGTACGACGGCCCGGAGATCGCCAGCATCTACTGGCCTAACCCGGGCATAAGCGTGTTCGACAACGGCCGGACCAACTACAACAGCTCACGCATCGGCGTCCTCGACGACACCGGTGTGTTCCTCTCCAGCGACAACCTGCGAGTCGAGGCCTCCGACCTGGGCGCCTCCGGCGTCAAGAGGCGGCTAACCATCGAGCAGGACGGAAACGTGAGGATGTACAGCCTCGACGCGGCCGGAGGATGGACTGTCACGTGGGCTGCGGTCAAGCAGCCGTGCTCCGTCCGTGGGCTGTGCGGCAAGAACGCCGTCTGCGAGTACCAGCCGTTCCTCCGGTGCTCCTGCGCGCCGGGGTACGAGATGGTGGACCGCCGGGACTGGAGGAAGGGCTGCAACCCGACCTTCAGCCTCCCCGCCACCAACTGCAGCACGTCGGAACAGCGGTTCACGTTCGTCAAGGTAGCGCACACTGACTTCTACGGCTACGACCTCGGGTTCAACCAGTCCGTCACGTTCCAATACTGCAAGAGCATCTGCTTGAGTATGTGCTCCTGCGCCGCCTTCCAATACAGGACGGATGGCAAGGGCGGATGCTATCCCAAGGGCATCCTGTTCAACGGTTACACGTCGCCCACACCCGAAGGGACCATATATCTCAAGCTGCCTAGCGACCTCAACGCCCCGGCAACGCCGCCACCCGCGGTCCTCGACTGCGATCAAAATGCCGCCATCGTCCCGCCAACATACGCGGACACGTACGGGACACCAAGCAGCGGCCCAAATTTGTCCTATCTTTTTTGGTTCGCCGCGGTGCTAGGATTTCTCGAGGCCCTCTTCATCGCCACGGCGTGGTGGTTCCTGTCAGGCCAGGAGAGCATGCCCAGTTCGCTGGTGGCCGGCTACCGGCTGGTCATGGGGACCCAGTTCAGAAGGTTCACGTATCGAGAGCTCAAGAAAGCGACCGGAAACTTCAACGAAGAGCTCGGTCGCGGCGGTTCCGGCGTGGTGTACCGCGGTGTGCTTGACAAGACCACCGTGCTGGCGGTGAAGGAGCTAACAAACGTGGTGCAGGGCGAGGAGGAGTTCTGGGCGGAGATGGCGGTGTTTGGGAGGATCAACCATATCAACTTGGTGAGGACCTGGGGGTTCTGCTCCGAGGGAAAGCACAAGCTGCTGGTGTACGAGTACGTGGAGAATGGGTCGCTGGACAGGCACCTGTTCGGCGAGGACATCGGCAAGGCACTGGCATGGAGAGACCGGTTCAAGATCGCACTGGGCGCGGCCAAGGGCCTAGCCTACCTCCACCACGAGTGCCTGGAGTGGGTCATCCACTGTGACGTCAAGCCGGAGAACATCCTGCTCACTCGAGACCTCGACCCAAAGATCGCCGACTTCGGGCTGTCCAAGCTATCCGGGAGGAAAGCCGTCGCCGACGGCATGCAACTCTCCCAGATGAGGGGGACGACAGGGTACATGGCACCCGAGTGGGTGCTGGGGCTACCGATCGACGCAAAGGTCGATGTTTACAGCTATGGCATTGTGCTTCTGGAGATCCTGATGGGAAGCCGGATAACTGAACAGACGACAGTGGACCGCGCCGAGCGGCTGCAGATGAGCCAAATTGTGCAGGCCCTGAAGCAGGTGGTGGCGAGTGGAGACGTCATGTCGTTGATGGATAGCAGGCTGAACGGGCTGTTCAACCCTCAACAAGCCATGGAAATGTTGAAGATCTCCTTATCGTGCATGGAGGAGAGGAGCAGCAGGCCGACCATGGACGACATTTTTAAAGCTCTTATAGCATGCGATGACGAGGACGAACACCCTGCGTACTTGTCGTGACTTAGATTTCTTGCTGTATTAATTCGTCAAAAGGTTTACCAAAAATGTAGTGAGACGTTGAATATGGTCTTCTAGACGTGAAAAGTATAAGATTGCAGTTAGTTGTGCATGCGATTACAGAAAAAAAGTGCAATGTTTCCGTTTTTTTCTGGATCGCATCGATATGTCGTTTGGTTTGCACCTGCCTATGGCACCACTTGTTTTCTTTTTTTACTTTTCTCCGAGCAGAGACCAATGGAGTAAGGCCTCCTTTGCTTTACAGGAATTTTTATAGAAATCTATCTATCAATGTTTCTATAATTACGACTACAATACTTTATTAAAAGAAAAATATGGTTAAAAATAAAGAAATATGCTAGAAAATCTCATAAAAATCATAAATATCTAACTGTTAATTTGGCATCTCATAAAACCACAACCATTAGATCTTGGAATACCCCCTATTCCATCAAAGAAAACCTTATCATCATCAAATAGAAAAAATAAATCCCAAGAGCAGCTACAACCACGGACAGCAAATCCGACCTCTCAAACACCCGCGGGCGCGTCCACGGGCATTGAACGGTCACGCCTCAAATTTCCCTCTCCACATCCGTGGACCTTATATCCGGCATCCTATATCCATACTTCGCATTTAATGTGAGCTATTACTTTACGTGATCAAACAACGCACAACAAAATCAACATGAAATGGACACCAAATGCACATAAACGAACTGTACATCATCCAAAAAATCATCGGAGTTCATCACCAGACAAGTTCTTAACTTCAACAACTAAAAAACAATAATAAACATAGGAGGGGCTTCTTCACCACTTCCTCGCCGGGCCTTTCCCCTCCCGGTCGCCAGCCTAGGCGTACGGGGTTGGTGGAGGATCTTCGTCATCGGAGGAGGAGGTGGAATTGTGGTCGTCGCCGCCGTCGAAGTCAGAGTCAAATAGGATGATCAGCCCCTTCATCTGGCGGACGGCCCTGTCCTGCTGCTTGGCGAGCTGAGCCGCCTCCACCGCTGCCTCCTTTGCCTCGCGCTCCGACTGCTTTATGGCAAACCGGAGTGCCTTCGCGTTCTTCCATTGTAGGTGGCGGACGTCCGTCTCCGCCGCCGTGAGCGACCAGCGGTAGACCCAAGCGAGGAGCAGCTCGTCCTTGTCGGGTTCCGCCGGCATCCCACCACCAGTGGAGGAGCTAGGCAGGTTCTTCCGGGGGGGGGGGGGGGGGGGGGCAAGCAGAAAATACTACTCTCTCCATCCAGAAATACTTGTCATCAAAATTGATAAAAGGGGATGTATCTAGATGTATTTTAGTTCTAGATACATCTCTTTTTATTCATTTTGATGACAAGTATTTTCGGACGGAGGGAGTAGATGTTTGGGGGGGAGGGGGGGCAAAGGGTATATTTTTTGTACTCCGAGCACCCTTAGAAAAATTTCTTCCTATTTTTTATTATGGCTAGGGGGCCATGCCCCTGTAGGCTACAACGTAGTTCCGCTGTTGCCCACGACGTCACCACATGGACTGCTCCGCCGCGTCCCTCTCCTTTGCTCGCCTCTACTCGCGGCGGGTGGCGCGCATGTCCGATTTCGAAGTGCGTGTGCGGGCCTGCCGCACGGGCACTAGCACCCACCGCTGCCCTCATGGAGCATCGGCCGGCGGGGGACGGGGTACATGGAACCCTAGTTGGTGCTGGTCCTGCAGGTCGACACCAATGTCGATGTGTACAGCTATGCATCGTACTTCTGGA
This sequence comes from Triticum aestivum, assembly GCF_018294505.1. Lineage (NCBI taxonomy): Eukaryota > Viridiplantae > Streptophyta > Magnoliopsida > Poales > Poaceae > Triticum > Triticum aestivum. The sequence continues at coordinate 446,084,927 of NC_057796.1, forward strand.
GATCCTGATGGGGAGTAGGGTCACTGAACAGATGACCACTGACGGCAGGGAGAGGCTGCAGATGAGCCAGATTGTGCAAGCCCTGAAACAGGTGGTGGCGAGTGAAGACATCATGTCATTGGTGGATAGCAGGCTGAACAGGCAGTTCAAACCTCAACAGGCCATGGAAATGGTGAAGATCCCCTTGTCGTGCATGGAGGAGAGGGGCAACAGGCCTACCATCGATGACTTCAAAACTCTTATGTCATGCGATGACGAGGACGAACACCCTGCATATTTGTTGTGACTTTGATTCCTTCCTATATTAATTCGTCAAAAGGCTTACCAAAAATGTAGTCAGACGCTGAATATGATCTTCTAGACGTGAAAAGGATAAGTTGCAGTTAGTTGTGCATGCGATTACGATTGATATGTCGTTTGGTTTGCACCTGCCTATGGCACCGCTTGTTTTCATTTTTTACTTTTCTCCGAGCAGATACCAAAGGAGTAAGGCCTCCTTTGGTTTACATAAATTTTTATAGAAATCTTTCTATCAACGTTTCTATAATTACAATTACAATACTTTAATAAAAGAAAAATATGATTAAAAATAAAAAAATATGCTAGAAAATCTCATAAAAATATCTAACGGTTAATTTGGCATCTCATAAAACCACAAACATGAGATCTTGGAATTAGGCAATTACATTGTAATTGAAAGGTATTAACACCCCTGTGGCACCCCGATCCGCATGGAGCAGGGGGCCTTCTCACGTCAGCCCAGGATAACACCTGACGCACGACAGGTCCATAATACAGCATTCCAGGTACAATAATATTCATCAAATACATGTGCATCAGAGTACATCATTGATGAATACAATTATCTCACATAGCCCTAAGGCTATTAAATGACAGCGGAAGTCTAAAAAAAGGCGGCGGAAGTCTTGGTTTGGCGGCTCATCAACTCTGGCTGGGCTCCACAACTGACAGGACTGGCAAGGTTACGTCCTAGCACGACGGATCAAGCGAACAATTCGGGTATGACCTACAAAACTGGCATGACACGCCAGGTCAGTACATTGAATGTACTTGCAAGACAACCAAATACATAGCATCCAAACAAGCAGAAGACAAAGCGAGAACCGAGCGCATGCAACAGCCTATCCCACCTCAATTACTAAACATGGCACGATAAAAATCAACTAAGCATGAACAATATCATAGCATCTACTAACATGACAATGACATGGCATATTAAAACATGCTTCTACATGGCAATGGCAAGACATAGCATATCATCTCAATCATGGCATAATTTAACATATAAATCAAAGCATGGCATGACATCATGAAACTATGCTGAAAATAAACTACCAATAATATCCAATGCAGATATAGCATGTTAACTCCATGTAATCGTCTTCTGTTCTGCCTTGGTTTTTAAATGCAACATATTACCCATGCGATGCAACCAAACTTGTGCAGCGAGTCCCTCGGACTCTCTTACCAACGGGTTGCCTCGCAACCGAACGGTGATCTTTCCGGCGATGACAACCACGACCAACTTGGTCTAACTCTCATCGAGACCTTGTCTCACGGCTATCTCATAGTCCAAGTCACCATATTCTTGTTACCACATCTTTATTTACCAACCTAATTATTTCAGGTTTATCCTCCATTTCGACCAAGACCTAATAGTGGGACCTACTACGAACTGTATGCTATCGATAGACTTTATATACACTCTACAGAGGTAGCACACTGTACCCACACCACGGAACCCATGGCCTCGTCATCCCATTCGGGTGGACCAACGGCATTCCGACGAAACCGACCTACTGCCATGACACTCTCCCGGCCACTCCGACCCACTCCCAAATGGGCTAGTCCTGGGTGGCCCCGTGTCAACCAAAGACACAACAACCACCGTCGTGGCCAAAACGTCCCTCACGGGGACCGGTACCAAAAATGTCAAAAACGGGCACACAAGGTTATGTCCGCCTACCTGATCAGGGTAAGCACGCCCATAACCTTCCCTAGTTGGAGGCACCGACGAGAGGCACGACAATAGATCGCATTAAGGCCTTCCCACAAAGGCAAATTTGGCTGCACTGAAAAAGTTCGATTTGGTGGCACTATGACTCGATCCCATCGATGACGGAGGAGGTTTGTTATTATTAAGTCAATTTAATTCCTTCTCCATCATCATGAACATGAATGCAACAATGAGCATGTAGCATACAAATGCATGAACAAAATATTGAACTTCTCAAGTGCACAACTATAACATAAAGAACATGACAATACCAAGTGCTAGCATATTAACAGGGCATTTCAATCATCATAGCAATTTAGAACGATGACACGAAAATAAAGTAGAGTAGTTACATGGCATTAACAAAAATATTCTAATTAGCATGGCAAAAGATATCATGAAAACACAAGCATGCATGACAGGCATAATGGAATAACTTCAGACGAAAACGATATGAAACAACTGCAACTACACACACACAAGGTGCAAGCAAAGTCAACATGCAAGTTCGGGGCTCATGATAAGAGGTTGGCTTGCCTGTGGGTCGAGGAATACTCCGAGAAAAAGTGCGAAACGATCGCGGAAATATTTGCCAGAAACAGTTCTCTCTCGGAGGGGGATGTTTACGGGCAAGGGAAGAATGGTCATTTTCAGAATGTTCAAACATCAAGAAAATGGTCCCATCAAAAAGGGCTCGACGAATAGAGAATTTGAGCGTTGGAATCACCTTATTCGGAGTTACGGGTAAAAAGATACGGACGTTTAAAGCTCAGGGACTAGTCTGTAAAAATACTTCTACAAACAGGCCCCTGGTAGTTTAAACAGAACGTGTCTTTTCTGAAAATACGTTTTCCAGAGAGGGAAACGTATTCCCGGCCGAAGGAGAGGAGAAATACGCCTTCTGAGATTGAAAGCGTACTCTCCAGAAATGCGCTTCCGCGCGGGGAAAGCGCCTTCAAGTGCGAGGCCGTGGCAGAATACGCCTTTTCCAGGGGAAAGCGTACTTCACCGAAGCCGTCTCCACTTAATCCAACGTGGTGCTCCCCGTTTCACCGATAGGTGGGGTCACGCGGGGATGGGCCCGCCTGGCCCTGGCGTCTTCAACCTCCCGCATCGACGCGCGCCTGGCCGAGGGGAGGCGCCCGCCCCGACGGCGCTTGCCGGCGCGTCCGGCCACGGCAGGCGACGAGCGACCTACCCACGGGCTCAGGAGGAGGAGGCGCACCCCGGGGTAGTCTCCGTTTCCGGCGAGGATCGCGGGAGAAGAAGCAGTAGGGCCCGCGGCGGAGAGAAGCTTCGACCACCGGAGAATATGGGGCTGTGGTGGGGGAACGGGAGGGCTGAGGCCACGCAAAGGTTCGCCGGAGCCTGAGGGTTGCAGAGGTGGTGGAGGAACGGCGAGGGGAGGCTCTGGTCGCCGGAATCAGGGAAGGCCGGGGCGGCGGCCATGGCTAAGGGGAGGGGGCCAGAGAGGGGCTCCGGGAAGAATGAGCGCTTGGGGAGGCATAGAAGAGGGCGGGGGAGCTGCTGATGAGCTCGGACGAGGCGCGGACGGGCTATTTATAGCCGGGGCAGGGGCACCCGAGCCGGGCACCGCCGAGCGCGTCCGGCCACGGCTCTGCCGTGCTTAGCAGTCACGGGGAGGCACGGGAAGGCGACGAGCGCCAGAGAGTCACGGAGACGAGCAGCGCTCGGAGACGAACGAAGGAAGAGGACACCGGGGAGGAAGAGGACGAGCTCACGGGCACGCACTGCTCGAGCATTGGCACGGCTCGTCGGAGAAGAAAACGAAGGGGGCCAGAGGTCCAGGGGGAAGACGACGTTGAGGGGGAGCTGTTGGGCATTAATGGCGAGGCCAGAGACGGTCGGAGCAGCGCTGCCGACGAGAACAGTGGCTAGACCACCGTTTTGGCTGGCTGCCCTCGTAGTCACCACTGGCATGGCGCGCTCTGGGGTTTTTACTGATGTAAGTTCATGTCTACCGCGTAGTCCTTCCAGAGTGGAGTATTACCATGGTAAAGAAACGGGCAGAGACAAATTGAGCTGAGTAAACCAAGCTGCACAAGTTTGCTGTTGCAAACTTGGCAACATCCTAGAGATAAAACCAGAGAGGTTAAATGGTTGTCTGGGAGGCTTAGGGTAGAAAGGACTACGGTCCTGGGAGTTTTGAGGTAATTTGGACAACTATTTACCATAGTTGCTGTACAACCACCAAATCTGACCCAGAAACTGAATCATGATGAAGCACTCACTAGGAGTGATGGATTGAGCTAAATCTTGGCAAATCTTGATGATTTGGACATACAATGACGCTGTAAAAAGTTCATACCAAATGGAGTCACCAAAATGGTACTTTCTTCGCAACTATCATTTCTGTCCAAAAACTTCAGAAAAATCCTCAGGGCAATTGGCTAGATGAAATGAGCCAAAATATTGTGGATATGGATCATATAGATAGGAAAAGGCCTGTGAAAATTATCGGCCATAATGGAGCAAGATAAAATGCACTTGCTTCACAAACTGAAAAATATGACAGAAACCAAGAGTTGCTCCTGTGCTCACATAGTTCAATGAAATGAACTAAATTTGGGTGGGGGATGATGATTTGAGATATAGGATAGGATGGCAAAGTTTCGTCCCATTTTGAAACTCTATGAAGGTACTTCCTTCACAAAGTTGCATTCTGGTCAGAAACTTTGAAAAATTGCACAGGGAGCTAGGATGAATGGATTGAGCTCATATTTGGCATCCATGGGTTATTTATCAATGTTAAACACCCTGCCGAATTGCAGCTCAATTGGATTTAGGAATAAAGCACTTCCTTTGCAAAATTTCAGAGAAGGCAGAAACTTGCATTGGATCATGTGCCAAATTTTTGAACTGAGGAACATGATATTAGGTTGGAACTAGTGATTATATAGCAAGGACAAGCTCCACAATTTATGTGGGAATTTTCTCTGCTATAGAAATAGTAGTTCCTTTGAAAAATGGCAGAAATGCAATATTGGCATTAAATAGGAAAAGGCAATTTTCCTTATTTAATTATGGCCAATATAATTGCCAGAGCTTGAATTAGGCGTAAGTATCAACTCCACCAATTCTCATGAATTTAGGAGATGGCTAGCTATGCCTTTGGATTTTATTCCTCAGAAAGGCAAGAAAAGGAATAAATCATAATTCAAAAATATTGCATGGGGCTTAGCAATATTTTTGCATATCCAAGGTGCCGAAAGATAGGATGATCTCTGGGAACAATTGGGAGGATAAACAGATCAAAGAAAATGAGAGCTCCTTTGTATTCACAAAGGGCATATTCAAATTCCAAAAATTTGGAATTAGGGTTTGAGAGGGTTTGAGCTGATGCAAATGAGGTCTTGCCCACTGAAAAAGACATGAGCAGGGTTTTGAAAGGTTGCAAATGACAAAATTTCTCAGAGTCATCCGGCAAACTCAGGAGAAAATTTTGAAAATGAGTGCCAGGAAGGGAATAACAGCTCAAAAATTGATAACCCAATTTTGGGGCTGTTACAACTCTTCCCCCCTTAAAAAGAATCTCGTCCTCGAGATTCCTAGGGTTACAGCACAATTGAAAGAATAACCACTCCGGGGAAAAACCTCGGGGTTAATTTTTAACCCTTTGATTAAATTCAAACGAGTTGCGGGCACCGATAATTGGTACACCCAAAGAGAGAAGAGGCAAACCTGGTTATATTCACGGATAGGGGCATTCGAGATCAAACTCCCGAAAAAGTGCTAGATGCACCCAGTGAGCCCACTGGCAGCCTCCTTCTTCTACCTCCGGTTTGCTGCTTCTCCTACGCTGCTGCTTCGCGTGCGGCTTGGTGCAGCACGCATATAGCTCCTACGGCGATAAGGACCCTAGAGCCATAGTGCACGGCGTGCACGGCGCAAGTGCAGCGAGCACTCACGTCGCGGGCCAGCACCTTGTCGGCACTGCTCGCGGATTCGCCTCCTGGACGCCGGTGATCGAGCGACGAGCGGTTCTCCTGGACCTCGCTCACCGTACACCGGGGTTGGGCTATAAAAACGGCAGCGTGGCTCTCCTCCAACGCCCAAGCACAATGCCGCTCTACTACCTCTTCGGTTTGGGTGAGATCGAGCCGAGCTCCTTCGGCGAGGAGGTGTTCCTGGTGGCGCTACGGTTGTTCCTCGCGGCGCTGCTGGGCACACTGATCGGCTCGTCACTCCTCCTGCTGATTCTCATCAAGAATGATCGAGCTCGGAACAACGCGCGGTTGGGTGCGGTGGCTCGAGACGCGGGAGAAGATGGCGCACTGGGTGGTCCTCCACCATGCTTGATTTTTTGTCGCTTTGCGCCGGCGGAGTAATCGCGTGCTGTGGTGGAGCGGTGGTGGCGATCTACCTGCGCCACGCAAGGCAGAGCCGATGGTGGTGGTGGGGTCCAGATGCAGGTGAGGTGGCTGCGCCAGCTCAAGAATCACACGGAGTACGGAAAAATTTCACAGATAGTTCCACGAAATGTAGGTGTCGAGGTAGAATCAAGGGTGAAATCTGTATCGAAGTAGATGTACTGGATCGAGGAAATAAAGTTGGCAATGTTCCTCCGGAAATGAAATCGGGGAAAAGAATTAGAGACGAGGAATTTCCAGACGGAAATGCCTCTACGAGGTTCTAAATTTGAAAATCCGGCACACGGGGTATGCACAGATAGAGAGGGATATGTGACTTTGCATTTCCCCGAGTACTGCCCGAATGTACTCGTGAGTGAACCGGGTATGCGTGCAGTATGCAGTAAAATCTAAACTAGCAAATAGACAGAGGCAATAGTCATGCAACGGAGAAACACACCAGACAAATCATACTAAAGTGTTTTAATGCTAGTGGGTATATGTACTCCTGGTATACATATACCTACACCAGCGCGCATTTTATTAAAGACTCGGTACGAGTCAATGTTATTTAGTGTATGTGATCTACTAATTAAAATCTTGTTAGCAACATGGTGTCAACCCTGTCAAACATTTCTGCTTGATAGGGAGACAAGCAAAAACAATACAAAAACAAAAGCACAAAAGCATACATGGAACACAACATACGGATGACAACCGTACCAGCATACAACAAAGCACGAACGCGCTGCGCGCTAAACGAAACAACTCATTCCGGGATACATAGTTCTATCCTCATATCGAGGATGAACCGACAGACTGATCATCTTACTACGTGACTGAGGTCATGCAGAGGACTTGTCTTGCTGGGGCTCTCCGGGAGGACGAAGACTGAGCCAATCTCCATCTTCATCGTCTGACAACACTATGGGTTGGGGTTCGGCTGCTGGGGGTGTGGCTGAAATTAATCCGAGCAAATGCTGCTGGTGGATCCGTAAAAGAGCCTTGTCGAGGGTGATGATGTTGGGTCTAGGCCACAACACAGGCTGAGAGGATAGCACTGGTTTGGATGGCATTGGGCAAATGACTTGAGATGCGAATTTACGAGCCTCACGGTAAGCTTCCTTGACGACTCGCACCGCATCGTTGTCCAGAGTTCTAAACTCGGCAAGCATCTGGGAAATCATCATCCCCTGGGCGGTGATATACTGCACCAGGCAAGCGATTGCGGGGTCATCTCCTTGGATAGCGGGAGAAGGCTGCATTCCCACTTCTGTCACAATGGGGTAAAAGCAGAAATCCCGCCTCGCTGCCATATGCGGGTATCTGGTTCGGAGGTGAAGCATAGCCTCCACAGCAGCGGCCTGAATGGCTAAATCAGAGGTAGGCATAGCTCTACCCTAAAAAACCAACGGCTGGCCATCTGCTGCTAGGCTGATGCACACTCTTGCATCAAAGCGATGAAGGTGAGGGACAGGTGACGATTGGAACACTAGGTAATCGAGGCTAGCCTTACAGCCAAAGGCTTTGGTGAGCATCTCAACAAGAAGGGGTGGAAAGCCAATGTGGTTGACGGCACCGGTGCGGCTGTGAAACTTGGGAGCTTTGAAGGTGCCAGTCATGGCTGGAGTGCTACTAGCTAGGCTTCTCTGCAGGGACATGGTTGACTGAGGGGTGAGCGATATGGCGAGCGGAAAGGAGGTATTTATAGGCAGCTATGCGGGACATGCCCGCATGGTGTGGCCCCTTTCCCTTAATGGCGAATGGCAAGTGGTGTGGCCGACCAGAAAGGATATGGTTGCTATTCGTTCCACGGATAACTAGGCGGGGACAGCGGGGTGAGGACGTGTAAGTCCCGACTGCGCCACCTGTTGATTAACAGTGGCCATGCCGGATGCAGGGATTGGTCAAATCCCTTAGGGCCATTACTGGTTAATGGTAGCGGTGATCTAATACTAGGATAACCTAAGCCAGCCTGGCTGCTCCGATACCATGTCCTGTGGCACCCCGATCCGCATGGAGCAGGGGGCCTTCGCACGTCAGCCCAGGATAACACCTGACGCACGACAGGTCCATAATACAGCATTCCAGGTACAATAATATTCATCAAATACATGTGCATCAGAGTACATCATTGATGAATACAATTATCTGACATAGCCCTAAGGCTATTAAATGACAACGGAAGTCTAAAAAAAGGCGGCCGAAGTCTTGGTTTGGCGGCTCATCAACTCTGGCTGGGCTCCACAACTCACAGGACCGGCAAGGTTATGTCCTAGCACGACGGATCAAGCGAACAATTCGGGTACGACCTACAAAACTGGCATGACACGCCAGGTCAGTACATTGAATGTACTTGCAAGACAACCAAATACATAGCATCCAAACAAGCAGAAGACAAAGCGAGAACCGAGCGCATGCAACAGCCTATCCCACCTCAATTACTAAACATGGCACGATAAAAATCAACTAAGCATGAACAATATCATAGCATCCACTAACATGACAATGACATGGCATATTAAAACATGCTTCTACATGGCAATGGCAAGACATAGCATATCATCTCAATCATGGCATAATTTAACATATAAATCAAAGCATGGCATGGCATCATGAAACTATGCTGAAAATAAACTACCAATAATATCCAATGTAGACATAGCATGTTAACTCCATGTAATTGTCTTCTGTTCTGCCTTGGTTTTTAAATGCAACATATTACCCATGCGATGCAACCAAACTTGTGCACCAAGTCCCTCGGACTCTCTTACCAACAGGTTGCCTCGCAACCGAAGGTGATCTTTCCGGCGATCACAACTACGACCACACTTGGTCTAACTCTCATCGAGACCTTGTCTCACGGCTATCTCATAGTCCAAGTCACCATATTCTTGTTACCACATCTTTATTTACCAACCTAATTATTTCAGGTTTATCCTCCATTTCGACCAAGACCTGATAGTGGGACCTACTACGAACTGTATGCTATCGATAGACTTTATATACACTCTGCAGAGGTAGCACGCTGTACCCACAGCACAGAACCCATGGCCTTGTCATCCCATTCGGGTGGACCAACATCATTCCGACGAAACCGACCTACTGCCATGACACTCTCCCGGCCACTCCGACCCACTCCCAACTGGGCTAATCCTGGGTGGCCCCGTGGCTACCAAAGACACAACGACCACCGTCGTGGCCAAAACGTCCCTCACGGGGACCGGTACCAAAAATATCAAAAACGGGCACACAAGGTTATGTCCGCCTACCTGATCAGGGTAAGCACGCCCATAACCTTCCCTAGTTGGAGGCACCAACGAGAGGCACGACAATAGATCGCATTAAGGCCTTCCCACATAGGCAAATGTGGCTGCACTTAAAAACTTCGATTTGGTGGCACTATGACTCGATCCCATCCATGACGGAGGAGGTTTGTTATTATTAAGTCAATTTAATTCCTTCTCCATCATCATGAACATGAATGCAACAATGAGCATGTAGCATTACAAATGCATGAACAAAATATTGAACTTCTCAAGTGCACAACTATAACATAAAGAACATGACAATACCAAGTGCTAGCATATTAACAGGGCATTTCAATAATCATAGCAATTTAGAACGATGACATGAAAATAAAGTAGAGTAGTGACATGGCATTAACAAAAACATTCTAATTAGCATGGCAAAAGATATCACGAAAACACAAGCATGCAGGACAGGTATAATGGAATAACTGCAGACGAAAACGATATGAAACAACTGCAACTACACACACACAAGGTGCAAGCAAAGTCAACATGCAAGTTCGGGGCTCATGATAAGAGGTTGGCTTGCTTGTGGGTCGAGGAATACTCCGAGAAAAAGTGCGAAACGATCGCGGAAAGATTTGCCGGAAACAGTTCTCTCTCGGAGGGGGCTGTTTACGAGCAAGGGCAAAATGGTCATTTTAAGAATGTTCAAACATCAAGAAAATGGTCCCATCGAAAAGGGCTCGACGAATAGAGAATTTGAGCGTTGGAATCACCTTATTCGGAGTTACGGGTAAAAAGATACGGACGTTTAAAGCTCAGGGACTAGTCTGTAAAAATACTTCTACAAACAGGCCCCTGGTAGTTTAAACAGAACGTGTCTTTTATGTAAATACGTTTTCCAGAGAGGGAAACGTATTCCCGGCCGAAGGAGAGGAGAAATATACCTTCAGAGATTGAAAGCGTAGTCTCCGGAAATGCGCTTCCGGGCGGGGAAAGCGCCTTCCCGTGCGAGGCCGTGGCAGAATACGCCTTTTCCAGGGGAAAGCGTACTTCACCGAAGCCGTCTCCACTTAATCCAACGTGGTGCTCCCCGTTTCGCCGACAGGTGGGATCACGCGGGGGGGGGGGGGGGGGGGGGGCCGGCCTGGCCCTGGCGTCGTCAACCTCCCGCATCGACGCCGCTGCCTGGCCGAGGGGGGCCCGCCCCGACGGCGCTTTGCCGGCGCGTCGGCCACGGCCAGGCGTGGGCGACCTACCCACGGGTCAGGAGGAGGAGGCGCACCCCGGGGTAGTCTCCGTTTCCGACGAGGATCGCGGGAGAAGAAGCAGTACGGCCCGCGGCGGAGAGAAGCTTCGGCCACCGAAGAAGATGGGGCTGTGGTGGGGTAACGGGAGGGCTGAGGCCACGTGGAGGTTCGCCGGAGCCTGAGGGTTGCAGAGGTGGTGGAGGAACGGCGAGGGGAGGCTCTGGTCGCCGGAATTAGGGAGGCCGGGGCGGCGGCCATGGCTATGGGAGGGGGCCAGAGAGGGGCTCGAGAGAATGAGCGCTTGGGGAGGCGTAGAAGAGGGCGGGGGAGCTGATGATGAGCTCGGACGAGGCGCGGACGGGCTATTTATAGCCGGGGCAGGGGAACCCGAGCCGGGCACCGCCGAGGGCGTCCGGCCGCGGCTCTGCCATGCTCAGCAGTCACGGGGAGGCACGGGAAGGCGACGAGGGGGAAGTGGACGAGCGCCGGAGAGTCACGGAGACGAGCAGCGCTCGGAGACGAACGGAGGAAGAGGACACCGGGGAGGAAGAGGACGAGCTCACGGGCACGCACTGCTCGAGCGTTGGCACGACTCGTCGGAGAAGAAAACGAAGGGGGCCAGAGGTCCAGGGGGAAGACGACGTCGAGAGGGAGCTGTTGGGCATTAATGGCGAGGCCAGAGACGGTCGGAGCAGCGCTGCCGACGAGAACAGTGGCTAGACCACCGTTTTGGCTGGCTGCCCTCGTAGTCACCACTGGCATGGCGCGCTCTGTGGTTTTTACTGATGTAAGTTCATGTCTACTGCGTAGTCCTTCCAGAGTGGAGTATTACCATGGTAAAGAAACGGGCAGAGAAAATTGAGTTGAGTAAACCAAGCTGCACAAGTTTGCTGTTGCAAACTTGGCAACATCCTAGAGATAAAACCAGAGAGGTTAAATGGTAAAATGGTTGTCTGGGAGGCTTAGGGTAGAAAGGACTACGGCCCTGGGAGTTTTGAGGTAATTTGGACAACTATTTACCATAGTTGCTGTACAACCACCAAATCTGACCCAGAAACTGAATCATGATGAAGCACTCACTAGGAGTGATGGATTGAGCTAATCTTGATGATTTGGGCATACAATGATGCTGTAAAAAGTTCATACCAAATGGACTCACCAAAATGGTACTTCCTTCACAGCTATCATTTCTGTCCAAAAACTTCAGAAAAATCCTCATGGCAATTGGCTAGATGAAATGATCCAAAATCTTGTGGAGATGGATCATATAGATAGGACAAGGCCTGTGAAAATTATCAGCCATAATGGAGCAAGATAAAATGCACTTGCTTCACAAACTGAAAAATTTGACAGAAACCAAGAGTTGCTCCTGTGCTCACATAGTTCAATGAAATGAACTGAATTTGGGTGGAGGATGAAGATTTGAGATATAGGATAGGATGGCAAAGTTTCGTCCCATTTTGAAACTCTATGAAGGTACTTCCTTCACAAAGTTGCATTCTGGTCAGAAACTTTGAAAAATTGCACAGGGAGCTAGGATGAATGGATTGAGCTCATATTTGGCATCCATGGGTTATTTATCAATGTTAAACACCCTGCCAAATTGCAGCTCAATTGGATTTAGGAATAAAGCACTTCCTTTGAAAAATTTCAGAGAAGGCAGAAACTTGCATTGGATCATGTGCCAAATTTTTGAACTGAGGAACATGATATTAGGTTGGAAATAGTGATTATATAGCAAGCACAAGCTCCACAATTTATGTGGGAATTTTCTCTGCTATAGAAATAGTAGTTCCTTTGGAAAATGGCAGAAATGCAATATTGGCATTAAATAGGAAAAGGCAATTTTCCTTATTTGATTATGGCCAATATACTTGCCAGAGCTTGAATTAGGCATAAGTATCAACTCCACCAATTCTCATGAATTTAGGAGATGGCTAGCTATGCCTTTGGATTTTAGTCCTCAGAAAGGCAAGAAAAGGAATAAATCATAATTCAGAAATATTGCATGGGGCTTAGCAATATTTTTGCATATCCAAGGTGTACAAAGATAGGATGATCTCTGGGAACAATTGGGAGGATAAACAGATCAAAGAAAATGAGAGCTCCTTTGTATTCACAAAGGGCATATTCAAATTCCAAAAATTTGGAATTAGGGTTTGAGAGGGTTTGAGCTGATGCAAATGAGGTCTTGCCCACTGAAAAAGACATGAGCAAGGTTTTGAAAGGTTGCAAATGACAAAATTTCTCAGGGTCATCCAGCAAACTCAGGAGAAAATTTTGAAAATGAGTGCCAAGAAGGGAATAACAGCTCAAAAATTGATAACCCAATTTTGGGGCTGTTACAAACCCCCCCCCCCTATTCCATCACAGAAATCCTTATCATCCTCGAAGCCTAATTTAGAAAAATAAATACTAAGAGCAGCTACACCCACGAACAACAAATTTGAACCCTCAAACGCCCGCGGACACCTGCGGGCACTTCACCGGCACTGAACGATCACACCTCAAATTTCCCTCTCCACGTCAGTGGACCTCATATCCGGCGGCCTATATCCATAGTACGCATTCAACGTGAGCTACTGTACTTGGTCAACCAACGAACAACAAAATCGGCATCAAACGGATAACCAAATGCATATACGCGAACTGTACATCATCCAAAAGATCATTGGAGTTCATCACCGGACAAGCTCTTAACTTCAACAACTAAAAAACAATTATAAACATAGGAGGAGCTTCTTCACCACTTCCTTGCCGGGCCTTTCCCCTTCTGGTCACGTTTGGTGGAGGATGTTGGTCGTCGGAGGAGGAGGCGCACCTGTGGTCGTCGCCGTCATCGAAGTCGGAGTCGGAGAGGACGATCAACCCCTTCATCCGGCGGACGGCCCTGTCCTGCTGCCGCTTCAACTTGGCGAGCCGAGCCGCCTCCACTGCTATCTCCTTCGCCTCGCGCTCCGACAGCTCTATGGAAGACGGAGCACCTTCACGTTATTCCGCTGTAGGCGGCGAACGTCCGTCTCCGCCGCTATGAGCGACCGGTGGTTGATACGACTCCATCGTATCTACTTTTCCAAACACTTTTGCCCTTGTTTTGGACTCTAACTTGCATGACTTGAATGGAACAAACCCAGACTGACGTTGTTTTCAGCAGAATTGCCATGGTGTTATTTTTGTGTAGAAATAAAAGTTCTCAGAAAATACTGGCGAATAATCAAGACCAGGGGGGCCACACCCTGTCCACAAGGGTGGGGGCGCGCCTGCCGCCCTGGGCACGCCCCCTGTCTCGTGGGCCCCCTGAGGCTCCACCGACCTCAACTCCAACTCTATATATTCACGTTCGGGGAGAAAAAATCAGAGAAAAGGATTCATCGCGTTTTACGATACGGAGCTGCCGCCAAGCCCTAATCTCTCGCGGGAGGGCTGATCTGGAGTTCGTTCGGGGCTCCGGAGAGGGGAACCCGTCGCCGTCGTCATCATCAACCTTCCTCCATAACCAATTTCATGATGCTCACCGCCGTGCGTGAGTAATTCCATCGTAGGCTTGCTAGACGGTGATGGGTTGGATGAGATTTATCATGTAATCGAGTTAGTTTTGTTAGGGTTTGATCCTTAGTATCCATTATGTTCTGAGATTGATGTTTCTATGACTTTGCTATGCTTAATGCTTGTTACTAGGGCCCGAGTGCCATGATTTCAGATCTGAACCTATTATGTTTTCATGAATATATGTGAGTTCTTGATCCTATCTTGCAAGCCAATAGTCACCTACTATGTGTTATGATCCGGCAACCCCGAAATGACAATAATCGGGACCACTCCCGGTGATGACCGTAGTTTGAGGAGTTCATGTATTCACTAAGTGTTAATGCTTTGGTCCGGTACTCTATTAAAAGGAGGCCTTAATATCCCTTAGTTTCCAATAGGACCCCGCTCCCATGGGAGGGTAGGACAAAAGATGTCATGCAAGTTCTTTTCCATAAGCACGTATGACTATATTCGGAATACATGCCTACATTATATTGATGAACTTGAGCTAGTTCTGTGTCACCCTAATATTTTCATGCAAAATTTTCATTTCCATGCTAGGAGATCGCCACCTTCGGTGGATTTTTATTTATATGATGAGTTTAAGGAGATGTCACTTTATGATTTTTATGCGGTTTGCAAGTTACTCTTTGCGGGCAGCATAGAGGAACCACATCGTAATGATGTGGAAGGGTTTATTGATATGATTGCTATAGGGGAAACGAGGAAAGTTTCCGATGCAAGAATCACTAGCATACATTTTTCCTGTTTTGCGTTACTTTGTAATATTTGCTAGTAGATGCTTAATTGGTCGTGGGAACAGTGAAAACCTTAGTGCCCCTGATATTGTTATTTTGCGCCATGCCTTGTTTCTGGATACTACTTTCAGTTTAGGCGCTATTGTTGCTAAACGGTTAAATCTGAACCATACAAAGGGTCCCATCTATGGAGGCATCTTTGCTTCGCGCCTTTCTGCACACTTTAACATACCTATTAGGCATTATGAGAAAGAGGAAAAGTTGATGCCTCCTATTTTTCTAGATTATAAGAGTATGGTAGCACATGATTTTATTGTTAAAGATAAGAAGAAGATGCTTAAGTATAAATTGATATTTGACAAAAATTACTGTGAGATTGTTACCTTGCCTGCACCCTCTCTGTTTAACATATTTTCAGGCACGTACCTCATTTTGCCGGAGGCCATTCATGCATACTTGAGCGTGGCACCTGCCCCAGAGGCTGAGCCGGAGCCGCCACCACTTGACCCTTATCGGCAGTCTGTTTATCAGTGAGATCCGGAGGAGCTCGCTAACTAGTGGCACCCTGAGGATCCTCCTCGGTACACTGGAGAGGACAACTTTGGATATCCGCCAGGCCTTCCATGGGCATAGATCAACTTAGGCCAAAAGCCTAAGCTTGGGGGAGTACGTATTTCTCACCGACATTACATTCATGTTCACACACTCATTCCAGTTGTCGGTGCTCATACTTTTGCATTGTACTATCCATGCTAGTTTATTTTCTGTTTTAAGCCTTCTTCTTGTGTGTTTGAAAACCTTAAGAAAAACCAAAAAAATTAGTTGTATCTTTTTGATAGTTTACTTTCCATGCCTGTAGTAGTAATAACTAAAAGAAAACCCAAAAAGTTTTCTCGTTCTTCTTTTGCTTGTTGGGAGCTTTCCCGTGTAAATATTTTTATTTCTTTTCTTTTCTTTGGGGGTCGAGAGGAGAAGACCATGATGAAAATGTTGAAGTGGCTCTTATATGCATAATTGTTGATTTAACAAAGAGCCCATATTACCTTGTCTTCTCCTGTGTATTAAATGCTTGCAGATTCCAGCTTAGTCCAATGCACGTGCACTATTATTATTATGCACACCGTTCGGTCGTGTGAGTGAAAGGCAATAATGACGATATATGATGGACTGATTGAGATGAGAAAACCTGGTATGAACTCGGCCTCTCTTGTTTTTGTAAATATGACTAGTTCATCGTTCCTGATTCAGCCTATTATGAATGAAACATATTTGCAATGACAGTTAGAGATTATAGTTGCTCATGCCATGCTTAATTAGCTAGGAGTTTATAATGGTTTACCTTGCGTGCCAACATGCTATTAAAATGGTTGTGATGTGGTATGATAGGGTGGTATCCTCCTTTGAACGATTCAAGTGGCTCGACTTGGCATGTAGTTGAAACAAAATCAACATAGCCTCCACGATATTTATATTCATGGTGGATTATATCCTACTCATGCTTGCACTCAATGTTTATTAATTTTAATGCATGTTCATGACTGTTGTCGCTCTCTAGCTGGTCGCTTCCCAGTCTTTTTTTCTAGCCTTCACTTGTACTAAGCGGGAATACTGCTTGTGCATCCACTTCCATAAACCCCAAAGTTATTCCATATGAGTCCACCATACCTTCCTGTATGCTGTATCTACCTGCCGTTCCAAGTAAATTTGTATATGCCAAATTCTAAACCTTCAAATAAAATTCTGTTTTGTATGCTCGAATAGCTCATGTATCAACTAGGGCTGTCCATATCTTCCATCTAGGTGGGTTATTCTCACAAGGAGTGGACTCCGCTCCTCACTCACGAGAAAATGGTCGGTCACCGGGATGCCCAGTCCCATGCTCAAACCAAGTTAAATTAATTGCAAACAAAACTCCCCCAAGACTGTTGTTAGTTGGAGGCACCCGTTGTTTCGGGCAAGCCATGGATTGATGCTTGTTGGTGGTGGGGGAGTATAAACTTTACTATTCTGCTTGGGAACCGCCTATAATGTGTGTAGCATGGAAGATATCGAGAACTATCGGTTGTTATGTTGACAATGAAAGTATGCCATTCAAAATATTATTTATCTCTATTTCAAAATCGAGCTCTGGCACCTCTACAAATCTTTGCTTCCCTCTGCGAAGGGCCTATCTATTTACTTTTATGTTGAGTCATCATCCTCTTATTAAAAAGCACCAGTTGAAGAGCACCGCTGTCATTTACATGCATTACTATTAGTTTATATTGAGTGTGACTATGACTGGATCTCTTTTACCATGAATTACAATTTTTAGTCAGTCCGCTCTGCATTTATGTTTTGCGGTCTCAGAAAGGGCTAGCGAGATACCATCTTGTTATATCATATTATGATTGTTTTGAGAAAGTGTTGTCATCCGAGATTTATTGTTATTGCTCGCTAGTTGATTATGCCATTGATATGGGTAAACCTGAGACCTAAGTGTTATTGTGAATATGGTTAGTTCATAATCTTTACTGAAAACTTCAATGCTGGCTTTACATATTTACAACAACAAGAGCAAACAGAGTTTGTAAAAGTTTTTCTTTATCACTTTCAGTTTGTCAACTGAATTGCTTGAGGACAAGCAAAGGTTTAAGCTTGGGGGAGTTGATACGTCTCCATCGTATCTACTTCTCCAAACACTTTTGCCCTTGTTTTGGACTCTAACTTGCATGATTAGAATGGAACTAACCCGGACTGACGCTGTTTTCAGCAGAATTGCCATGATGTTATTTTTGTGCAGAAATAAAAGTTCTCGGAATGACCTGAAACTTCACGGAGATTATTTTTGGAATATATAAAAAATACTGGCGAAAGAATAAAGACCAGGGGGCCCACACCCTGTCCACGAGGGTGGGGGCGCGCCTGCCCCCCTGGGCGCGCCCCCCTGTCTCGTGGGCCCCCTGAGGCTCCACCGACCTCAACTCCAACTCTATATATTCATGTTCGGGGAGAAAGAAATCAGAGAGAAGGATTCATCGCGTTTTACGATACGGAGCCGCCGCCAAGCCCTAATCTCTCTCGGGAGGGCTGATCTGGTGTCCGTTCGGGGCTCCGGAGAGGGGAATCCGTCGCCATCGTCATCATCAACCTTCCTCCATCACCAATTTCATGATGCTCACCGCCGTGCGTGAGTAATTCCATCGTAGGCTTGCTGGACGGTGATGGGTTGGATGAGATTTATCGTGTATCGAGTTAGTTTTGTTACGGTTTGATCCCTAGTATCCATTATGTTCTGAGATTGATGTTGCTATGACTTTGCTATGCTTAATGCTTGTCACTAGGGCCTGAGTGCCATGATTTCAGATATGAACCTATTATGTTTTCATGAATATATGTGAGTTCTTGATCCTATCTTGCAAGTCAATAGTCACCTACTATGTGTTATGATCCGGCAACCCTGAAGTGACAATAATCGGGACCACTCCCGGTGATGACCGTAGTTTGAGGAGTTCATGTATTCACTAAGTGTTAATGCTTTGGTCCGGTACTCTATTAAAAGGAGGCCTTAATATCCCTTAGTTTCCAATAAGACCCCGCTGCCACGGGAGGGTTGGACAAAAGATGTCATGCAAGTTCTTTTCCATAAGCACATATGACTATATTCGGAATACATGCCTACATTATATTGATGAACTGGAGCTAGTTCGGTGTCACCCTATGTTATAACTGTTGCATGAGGAATCGCATCCGACATAATTATCCATCACTGATCCAATGCCTACGAGCTTTTCACATATTGATCTTTGATTAGTTACTTTTCCGTTGCCACTGTTACAATTACTACAAAACTGTTGCTGTTACTTTTGCCACTGTTACCGTTACTTCCATATTACTTTGCTACTGAATACTTTGCTGCAGATATTAAGTTTTCCAGGTGTGGTTGAATTGACAACTCAACTGCTAATACTTGAGAATATTCTTTGGCTCCCCTTGTGTCGAATCAATAAATTTGGGTTGAATACTCTACCCTTGAAAACTGTTGCGATCCCCTATATTTGTGGGTTATCAGTGGTAGACCCAGGCGAGGAGCTACTTGTCCTTGTCGGGCTCCACCGGCATCCCATGGCGCCAGCACACGGACTACTCCGCCGCGTCCCTCTCCCTTGCTCACTGTCACTCGCGGCGGGTGGCGCGCGTCTCCGATTCCAAAGTGCGCGTCCAAGCATGCGGCATGGGCACTAGCACCCACCGCTGACTGCACGGAGCAACGGCCAGCGGGGGAAGGGGATGGCGCGGGGGCGGAGCGGACCGCGCTGCCGTGGCAAAGCTGCGCGCGGGCCACGAGGGGCCAGCTCCGGCGTCGGCGCTGCGCCTGCGCGGGAGCTGCGACGACGCCGCAAATCCGAAGATGCCACCTGTGTCCACCTTGGACCGCTCCAAGGCTATGCGGAGGGCCACTCCTCATCATCGTCGAGGTCGGAGCCGGAGTGGCTGCCGGAGCTCGACATTGCGTCGGATTGGATAGGAATTAGAGAGGGGAAAGGAGAGGACGGAGCGAGAGAGGAGAGGGAGTGAGCTAGGGTTCCGAGCGAGGAGCTGGATTTGGATTTTTGTGGGACATCCGTGGGGTCGGTGGTGGGCCGGGCCTGTCAGCTCCGACGTGGCGGACGCGCCCGGTGTGTCCAAGCCGCGCCATATATGCCCTACATTTGGACAGGATATGAGGGGCGTCGGACAGTCCGGGTGTTTGAGGCCGGTTTGAGGTGCCAGGGTGGGTCAACTTTTGTGACCGGTCCGCCCAATATATGGCCTATATTTGGGTTGAATATGAGGGGCGCCGGACAGTCCGGACGTTCGCGGTCGGTTGAGGCACTAGGGTGGATCAATTTTTTGTGACCGATAAATGTCCGGTATGCCCGCCCTGACGTTTGAGATGGGTTTGAAATGCACGACCGTAGATAGATACTCTAATTAAAAAGAAAACCTATCACATTCCAGCGGCCGGCGTTCTACTCGCGTATCTATGCGCACCTAGCATCCTAGCCGATGTCTACAACGACCTAAGCTAGCGCGGGCCGGGCATGCAGATCCATGGTCAGTTCATGCCAGCACACTACACTACAGGACGTACGATTGGTCGACGACAGGAGCCAAGTTCCTACGGTACGTCCCTACCTCACCCTCACGTCCTTATGGTCCGTTGATAACCATCACAGAGATGATACCATGCATACACCTCAGCTTCATATATGAGAAAATCGGCCGTCAAATTATGTTGATGGGATTAATTCTTCGTGCACGTAAGCATTGTGTCAGCGATCAAGCCATCGAGAATATACCAGAAGAGAGGCAAGAGGAGATTCAAGTGACGGGTCGGCCCAAACGGGAGCTTCGCCGACCCGCTCGGCTCGCTAGGCCGGAATGGGCTTAGTTGGAGCCAAGGGCGGAGCCAGGATTTAGATATAGGGGGGGCCAAGCCAACAAAAAAAGTTCTCGAGTGGTACACTAATAATGTACCGCTTCGATGAAATAGAGACATAGTTATGTCAATAAGATCGATAACGATTTAATAAAAAAATCTATATATTGCCATTACAGAAAAATAAAAGATATTAGTAATTTCGTCGGAAGAAAACTTAGCATCACAGAGCTCGCAATCAGAAGAATTAAATTAAGTTGAAAGAACAATTTTGGCACATATAAGATGGAAACTGATAGAGATCAATGTCGATTGTCATTAGTGCTAACCTTGGGTAGTTAGCTGGAGCACTAGAGAATCGGTGGGTGCAGCCTCTACATGATTTGACACGGACGTCACAAGATTTAATCTGAATCAAATCCGATTCAGAAAAGGCCGCGTCGCGCCGTCGCCGTATGAGCAGAGGCGAGCGGACGGAAGTGCATGGAACGGCGGCGACTAATGTTCTGCCCACTAATTCGACGTATCCGCTAATTAAGGTCAGCGAACTAGAGCCAAGCGGCCGCTCCTTCCAATACGTTGAGATGTGCAGTAGCCAGACTAGGAGATCCGGCGCCCACGCGCCCTGCATGTTGGGCCTCCTAGTCGGCGCCTTAAGCGCCGGCTAGGAGATCCGGCACCCACGCGCTCCAAAAAAAAATTTTGTCAGCTACAGGATTCGAACTCACAACCTTCATTCCACCTCCGAGCTCGCTAACCACAGGAGCTAACGGCCTTGAGCAATTTGTGACGGCCTAAAATACCTAATAAAAGTGCCGCAGCGCTATTTGTTGCAGATAACCATGTACTGTATCGCTTAAATTTTTTGGAAAACAAATCGTGATAAGAAAAGGTTCATGGATTTGGAAAAAGGTATCATTTTTGAAGAAAAGTTCATCAATTTGAAAAAGTTCATCGATTTTGAAAAAAAAATCATTCAAATTGAAAAACAATGTTCATAGATTATCAAAAAAATATACAAAATTGAAAAAGTTCATCAATTTGAAAAAATTTCATCAAATTTAGAAAAAGTTTGTTGAATTTGAAAAAAAGTTCATCAAACTTGAAAAATATCATTAAATCTAAAAAAAGTTCATCGAATTTGAAAAAAAGTTCGGTGAATTTGAAAAAAAGTTCATCGAATATGAAAAAAGTTCACCGAATTTGAAAAAATAGTTCATGAAATATGAAAAAGTTCATCGAATCTCAAAAAAGTTCAGTGAATTTGAAAAAAAGTTCATCGAATATGAAAAAAGTTCACCGAATTTGAAAAAATAGTTCATTAAATATGAAAAAGTTCATCGAATCTAAAAAAAGTTCAGCGAATTTGAAAAAAAAGTTCATCGATATGAAGAAAAAGTTCACGAATTATAAAAAAATCATTGAGCCAGGAAGAAGAAAAGAAAAAAAAAGGAAAAACATAAATGGAAAAAGAAAAAGGAAATAAGTAAAGTTAAACGAAGAAAAGATATATGGGGATGCTAGTAACCACGTTAGGCTTTGTGGCATGCTGGTTTCTGTCGGGCAGCTCGAAGTAGAGGTGCCTAGTTCGATCCCCTGCGGGGATGCTCTTTTTTTCTGTCTATAATACAGAGAACAGGGTGAGATGGGCCGGCCCAGCTTGGTTGGCTGCAGGCGCCCGTTTGCAAAATACACATAAACGGACGCCTGCAGCGCCAAATAGGATTTGCCCCGAATACATGTGTACATGTGTTTGTATCGCTAATTGCATACCAGCAGTTGCACGTTCGCTCGATCGATAGGGGGGGCCAGGCCCCTGCTCGTCCCCCCTTGGCTCCGCCACTGGTTGGAGCCGTTCATTACTTAAGGGGTTGTTGGCGTGCGTGTAGAGGCAGGCGGTGGCAAACGGCTAGTTGGCCGAGAGGATTGCGTGTGTGTTGTATCTTCCTCCTCCATTCCCCTTCTCTCAAGCTTGTAGCTCGGATTTGAATTCCATGGTGAAACAGAGAGACAGATCCCCTAACAATATGGCATCAGAGCCCTCACATCCTGGAAATCCCTCGCCACCCCCACCACACTCGTCTCGCCGACCGCCGTCGCGCCGAGGCCATGGATCGAATTCCACCGGAGATGAAGGCGTTGTACGAGCTGCTGCGGGTGGATTTCGACGCCGCCCTCGCCTAGAGCTCCTCTGAGCGGAACGAGGTGACGGTGTCCTCGCTCGCCAAGTTCGACACCAAGTTGGACCAGCTTTCTGGGCGGATCGATGATGTCAAGCTCTCCCTCAGCGTCGCTCTCGATGAGATTTGTGGGGAAATTGGGGTCGACCGCACTGCTGCCACACCGCCTCTGTCACCGTGAGACCCGTCTACCAGCAAGCTACCGGTGTAAGGGACGACTGCGGGTGGATCTGATGGATCGGGCCTCAAGTATGTTCCTCCAAAAGGTCCGAGGTGTGCATTCAGAGCACAATTCTCCCAGGCATATCAGTACACCCCAGGAGAGTTTCCGTCAGTTTCCTATTGAGGAACTTGGATTTGGTCCTCGGATTAAGTTACCTAGGTTTGATGGGTCTAATCCGAAGCTATGGCAGACTAGATGTGAGGATTATTTCGTTTTTGGAACACACCTCAGAACCAGTGGGTTTCCTTTGCCTCATCTTTGTTTGATGGATCGGCTGCTCGTTGGTTAGAGTTAGTTCAGCGCAGAGCACCTAATGCATCTTGGTCAGAGTTTTGCAATTTATTGATGTCCCCCTTTGGCCGTAATAAGCACCAAAATTTGTTGCGTCAATTGTTTTCTATTCGTCAGACTAGCACTGTCGAAGAGTATGTTGAGCGATTTTCAGAGTTGTTCGATCAGTTGACTGCCTATGAGGACCACCCAAACACAGTGCATTATGTGACCCGTTTTATGGAGGGGTTGACACCTCCAGTGCGTATTTTGGTTGGCATTCAGCAACCACTTGATCTTGATTCTGCGTATGCTCTGGCTTTGTTATCAGATGAATTAACCAATTCATCAGTACAACCTATTCCCTTTGTTTCTAGCACACCATCATCAAGGGTGATTGGTCCAGGTCGCTCAGGTCCATCTAAGCCTATGGAAGAGAAGAAAGTGGCTGACTCTGCTAAGTTGTCCACAACTGAAGATAGATGGTCAGCTCTTCGTGCATTTAGAAGATCCAAGGGACTGTGCTTTGTTTGTGGTGAACGCTGAGATCGAGATCATAAGCGTAAGCAGGAAATTCAGCTACATGTGGTTCAGGAGATGTTGGAATATGTGCAATGTTGGCCTGATGAATTCAGTAACTCAGAGGAAGAAATGATTAGTGAGGCTAATGCTATGAGACTGTCTGCAGCTGCTATTGGTGACCCTACTGTTCCTGCTGTATCTACTATGAAACTCAGAGTTCAGTTACAAGGATGTACATTGTATTTTTTTGGTGGATTCTTTTAGTAGCCACACCTTCATTGATGCGGTTGTGGCTGGTTCCTTGTCAGGTGTCTCTGATATGCCAGTTTCCATGGTCAGAGTGGCTGATGGTAAATCAATTCCCTGTTCTAGCCAATTGGAAAAAGGACAGTGGTCTTGTGGTGGGTAAATCAGGTACTCACTTTATTTCTCAAGAAGGGAGTGTATTTCCATTGGACAGATGTTGAACTACAATCCTTTTTAGCACTTAAGGAAGCTCTTGCGTCAGCACCAGTATTAGCTCTTCCAGATTTTTCAAAAAAGTTTGTTATGGAAACGGATGTTTGTGATGTAGGCATTGGAGCAGTTCTCATGCAAGATGGCCATCCTTTAGCATATGTTAGCAAGGCTTTGGGGCCCAGGAATCAGGCTCTTTGTGTTTATGAAAAAGAGTATTTAGCTATTCTTTTAGCTGTGGATCATTGGAGACAGTATTTGCAGCTGTCTGGATTTATTATTCAGACAGACCAGAGGAGTCTCGCTAGTTTGTCTGACCAGCATTTGCACACAGTCTGGCAGCAAAAAGGTTTAACTAAGTTACTTGGCCTTAGTTACACCATTTGTTACAAGAAAGGAGTTGAAAATCGAGCCGCTGATGCTTTATCTCGGAGACCTCACAGTGAACAGGAAGTGCTCCCTGAACTTCATCATATTTCCTCTGCTCAACCATTGTGGTTGGATGACATTATTCAGAGTTACGTTAATGATCCCTTTTCTGCTGCACTGTTACAACGATTGGCACTTCATCCTCAATCTGATAAGAAGTTTTCCTTGAGGGCTAGAATTCTGCGCATTGATCAGTGCTTTCCATGATAGTGCGATTGGTGGACATTCAGGTTTTCCTGTCACTTACAAGCGCGTGAGACAATTGTTCCGTTGGGCAGGTATGAGAACTTCATTAAACAGTTTGCGAAACAATGTTTGATTTGTCAGCAAGCGAAGGCTGAACGTATACCATATCCTGGATTGTTGCAACCTCTGCCAATTCCAACTTTGCCTTGGGAAATGGTGACCATGGATTTTGTTGAAGGTCTCCCTACATCTAGCAGGTATAACTGTTTGTTTGTGGTTATTGATAAGCTGACTAAATATGGCCACTTTATCCCTTTGCATCATCCTTTCACTGCTTTGCCTATGGCTGAGGCGTTCTTGAATTCTGTTTATCGCCTTCATGGTATGCCATTGTCCATCGTGTCAGATCGTGATCGTGTGCTTACTATCCACTTTTGGAAGGAATTGTTTAGTAGGACAGGCACCTTGCTTCATATGAGTTCTGCTCGACATCCACAAACAGATGGGCAAACGGAGCGTGTGAATCAGCAAGTGGAGTGTTTCCTCGGATGTTTTGTCAGCGCGCATCCTGCTCGTTGGGCACAGTGGATACCTTTGTGTGAGTTTTGGTATAATACCAATTGGCATTCAGCTTCGGGGCAAACACCATTTGAGGTAGTTTATGGGCATGCTCCTCGCCACTTTGGCATTTATGTGGATGATACCATTACGTCTGAAGATTTGAAGCAGTGGCTTGATCAGCGCCAGGTGGTTTTGGACTCAGTCCAACAACATTTGTCTCATGCTTAGCAACGGATGAGAGCTCAAGCTGATAGACATCACACTGAGCGTTCCTTCGAAGTTGGGGAATTTGGGTTCCTGAAGCCGCAACCATACCTACAGTCATCTGTTGCTCCGCGCGCTAATCATAAGTTGGCTTTTAAGTTTTATGGACCTTTTCAAATCATTTCTCGGGTGGGAGAAGTTTCTTATGAATTGGCCTTACCTGCTTCTAGCAAAGTCCATCCGGTCTTCCATGTCTCATTGTTGAAGAAGGTCCTGGCTTCACATTGCAAAGCACTCCCTCAGTTGCCCTCTTCTGATGCTCATCTTTAGGTGCCTGCATAAATCTTGCAACAGCGAGTGGTTCGACGTGGTTCTAGCTCTTTGGTTCAAGTTTTGGTTCGCTGGAGTGATTCTTCTGAAGAGCTTGCTACTTGGGAAGATAAGGAGATGTTGAAACAATTGTTGTCGAGGGCTCCGGCTCGGGGACAACCCGTTTCTAAGAAAGGGGGGATTGTCTGCAATCAAGCCATCGAGAATATACCAGAAGAGTGCCAACAGAAGATTCAACTGACGGGCCGTCCCAAACGGGAGCTTCGCCGACCCGCTCGGCTCGCTGGGCCGGAATGGGCTTAGTTGGAGCCGTTCATTACTTAAGCGGTTGTTCACGTGCATGTAGAGGCAGGCGGTGGCAAACATGAAGGAATATGCCCTAGAGGCAATAATAAGGTTGTTATTTATATTTCCTTATATCATGACAAATGTTTATTATTCATGCTAGAATTGTATTAACCGGAAACTTAGTACATGTGTGAATACATAGACCAAATGAGTGTCACTAGTATGCCTCTACTTGACTAGCTCGTTAATCAAAGATGGTTAAGTTTCCTAGCCATAGACATGAGTTGTCATTTGATTAATGGGATCACATCATTAGAGAATGATGTGATTGACTTGACCCATCCGTTAGCTTAGCACGATGATCGTTTAGTTTGTTGCTATTGCTTTCTTCATAACTTATACTTGTTCCTATGACTATGAGATTATGCAACTCCCGAATACCGGAGGAACACTTAGTGTGCTATCAAACGTCACAACGTAACTGGGTGATTATAAAGATGCTCTACAGGTGTCTCCGATGGTGTTTGTTGAGTTGGCATAGATCGACATTAGGATTTGTCACTCCGATTGTCGGAGAGGTATCTCTGGGCCCTCTCGGTAATGCACATCACTATAAGCCTTGCAAGCAATGTGACTAATGAGTTAGTTACGAGATGATGCATTACGGAACGAGTAAAGAGACTTGCTGGTAACGAGATTGAACTAGGTATTGAGATACCGACGATCGAATCTCGGGCAAGTAACATACCGATGACAAAGGGAACAATGTATGTTGTTATGCGGTTTGACCGATAAAGTTCTTCGTAGAATATGTAGGAACGAATATGAGCATCTAGGTTCCGCTATTGGTTATTGACCGGAGATGAGTCTCGGTCATGTCTACATAGTTCTCGAACCCATAGGGTCCGCACGCTTAACGTTTGACGACGATCGGTATTATGAGTTTATGTGTTTTACCGAAGGTTGTTCGGAGTCCCGGATGTGATCACAGACATGACGAGGAGTCTCGAAATGGTCGATACATAAAGATCGATATATTGGAAGGCTATGTTTGGACATCAGAATGGTTCCGGGTGAGTTCGGGCATTTACCGGAGTACCGGGGGGTTACCGGAACCCCCCGGGGAGTGTATGGGCCTTATTGGGCCTTAGTGGGAGAGACGAGGAGGCACCCAAGGTGGGTGCGGCTCCCCCCCAAGCCCAATCCGAATTGGGGTGGGGGGCCGGCCCCCCTTTCCTTCTCCCTCTCTCCTTCCTTCCTTCCTCTCCTACTCCAACTAGGGAAGGGGGACACTAGTAGAAAAGAGGGCTTTGGTTCAGGCCGGGTCAACCCATTAGTCCCGGTTCAGTCCAGAACTGGGACCCATGGGGGCACTGGTCCCGGTTCGTGAGGCCAAGGGCCTGCCGGGCCTCATGGGGGCATTGGTCCCGGTTCGTCTGGCTCCTTTGGTCCGGGTTGGTGGGACGAACCGGGACCAATGGGCCTCGCTCCTGGCCCACCACCATTTGTCCCGGTTGGTGGCTTGAACCGGGACCACAGGCTGCCCTTTAGTCCCGGTTCATGCCACGAACCGGGACCAATGAGGTGCCTATATATACCCCTCGCCCGCGAGCAGAGCACTCCAGTGCTCTGTTTTTCTCTGGCCGGCGAGGTGAGGGCTTTGTGGTGCTCTACCTCACCTCCTATGCACATGAGGTGTTCGATGAAATGCCCGAGCCACACTAGTTAAGCTTTCTCGTCTTGAAGCTCGACCTCAACGCTCCATTTTCCTCGAGATTTGTCTAGGTTTAGCGGCCCATCACATCCCATTCCCGTCTTCACCGCCGTCGATCGCCCGCGCCGATCTCGTCGCCGGCACCACTGTGGTGAGCCTCTTGTTCTTATCTTCTTTCTGAAAGAAAAAAATTCTTACTTTAGATAGATACTTGTCTAATTTTCTTACTATTTTATTGCTTGTTATTATATAGTGCGATGGTTTTGGTATCCGCCCCCGTCGGCCCTCGTCCTGTCTATGATTCGGATGTGGTATATATTATCTTTATAACTATTGGTTCATTTATTGTTTATGAAAATTATGCCGACCAACGTGACATAGATTTTATTTATCTAGGAGGTATGTGAACCGGAAATTCCAACCGACCCTATTGTCGAGAGGTTAAATTTAGTTGAAGAAGAAAAAAATTCTTGAAGGAAAAAATAAAAAATTTGAGGAGGAGAAGATGATATTGGAGTTGCATGTTGCGGATGTCGTCGATGATCACAAGATCAAGATGGATGCAATGCGCTTGAAGATGAGAAAGATTAGAAAATATGCCATTCATACCGAGGCTTGGTATCATTATGTCGTTGGATCAATTGTTACCTTGGTTGCGATTATGATCGCATTTGTTTTCGCATTGAAATGTCTTACATAGTTTCAATGTATGGTTTAATTAATTAGATGCTCTGGAGAGCTATATGTTGTTAGATGAGAACTATGTATGTACTTTGGTTTTAATGTGATGATGAACTTCTATTAATTTGGTCACTTAATTATCTATTCATGATGTTCTGTAATGGTTTTTGACACACTTAATTATATATAATGCACGCAGATGAACCGACAATGGATGTACGGTGACAGACACACCTCCGAGTACATTAAGGGCGTGCATGATTTTCTCGAAGTGGCTGAGGCAAACAAGCAGAATGGTTTTATGTGTTGTCCATGCCCTAAATGTGGGAATACAAAGTCTTACTCTGACCGGAAAATCCTTCACACCCACCTGCTTTACAAGGGTTTCATGCCACACTATAATGTTTGGACGAGGCACGGAGAAATAGGGGTTATGATGGAAGACGGCGAAGAAGAAGAGGACGATGACAACTATGTGCCCCCTGAATACGGTGATGCTGCAACGGGGGAAGCTGCTGAAGATCAAGAGGAACCAGACGATGTGCCCAATGATGCTGCAACGGGGGAAGCTGCTGAAGATCAAGAGGAACCAGTGCCCGATGATGATGATCTCCGCCAGGTCATTGTCGATGCAAGGACGCAATGCGAAAGTCAAAAGGAGAAGCTGAAGTTCGATCGCATGTTAGAGGATCACAAAAAAGGGTTGTACCCCAATTGCGAAGATGTCAACACAAAGCTCGGTACCATACTGGAATTGCTGCAGTGGAAGGCAGAGAATGCTGTGCCTGACAAAGGATTTGAGAAGCTATTGAAAATATTGAAGAAGAAGCTTCCAAAGGATAACGAATTGCCCGACAGTACATATGCAGCAAAGAATGTCGTACGCCCTCTAGGATTGGAGGTGCAGAAGATACATGCATGCCCTAATGACCGCATCCTCTACCGCGGTGCGTACAAGGATCTGAACGCATGCCCAGTATGCG
Source organism: Triticum aestivum (assembly GCF_018294505.1). Taxonomy (NCBI): domain Eukaryota; kingdom Viridiplantae; phylum Streptophyta; class Magnoliopsida; order Poales; family Poaceae; genus Triticum; species Triticum aestivum. Next base: position 446,114,532 of record NC_057796.1, read on the forward strand.
GTGCATTGCGGTATAAGATCAGACGAGATGACCCTGGTGATGTTGACGGCGAGCCCCCCAGGAAGAGGGTTCCTGTGAAGGTGATGTGGTATGCTCCTATAATACCACGGTTGAAACGTCTGTTCAGAAACGAAGAACATGCAAAGTTGATGCGATGGCACAGTGAGGACCGTAAGAAAGACGGGAAGTTGAGAGCACCCGCTGACGGGTCGCAGTGGAGAAAAATCGAGAGAAAGTACTGGGCTGAGTTTGCAGGTGACCCAAGGAACATATGGTTTGGTTTAAGCGCGGATGGCATTAATCCTTTCAGGGAGCAGTTCAGCAATCACATCACCTGGCCCGTGACTCTATGTATGTATAACCTTCCTCCTTGGATGTGCATGAAGCGGAAGTTCATTATGATGCCAGTTCTCATCCAAGGCCCTAAGCAACCCGGCAACGACATTGATGTGTACCTAAGGCCATTAGTTGAAGAACTTTAAAGCTGTGGAATGGAAACGGTGTACGTACGTGGGATGAGCACAAACAGGAGGAATTTAACCTGCACGCGTTGCTGTTTGTAACCATGAACGATTGGCCCGCTCTCAGTAACCTTTCAGAACAGACAAACAAGGGATACCACGCATGCACGCACCGTTTAGATGACACTAAAAGTATATATCTGGACAAATGCAGGTAGAATGTGTACCTGGGCCATCGTCGATTTCTTCCGACCAACCATCAATGTCGAAAGAAAGGCAAGCATTTCAAAGGCGAGGCAAATCACCGGAAGAAGCCCGCCATGCGTACCGGTGATCACGTACTTGCTATGGTCAATGATTTACACGTAATCTTTGGAAAGGGTCCCGGCGGACTAGCTGTTCCGAATGATGCTGAGGGACACGCACCCATGTGGAAGAAGAAATCTATATTTTGGGACCTACCCTACTGGAAAGACCTAGAGGTCCGCTCTTCAATCGACGTGATGCACGTGACGAAGAACCTTTGCGTGAACCTGCTAGGCTTCTTGGGCGTGTATGGGAAGACAAAAGATACACCTGAGGCACGGGAGGACCTGCAACGTTTGCACGAAAAAGACGGCATGCCTCCGAAGCAGTATGAAGGTCCTGCCAGCTACGCTCTTACGAAAGAAGAGAAAGAAATCTTCTTTGAATGCCTGCTCAGTATGAAGGTCCCGACTGGCTTCTCGTCGAATATAAAGGGAATAATAAATATGCCAGAGAAAAAGTTCCAGAACCTAAAGTCTCATGACTGCCACGTGATTATGACGCAACTGCTTCCGGTTGCATTGAGGGGGCTTCTACCGGAAAACGTCCGATTAGCCATTGTGAAGCTATGTGCATTCCTCAATGCAATCTCTCAGAAGGTGATCGATCCAGAAATCATACCAAGGCTAAGGAGTGATGTGGCGCAATGTCTTGTCAGTTTCGAGCTGGTGTTCCCACCATCCTTCTTCAATATCATGACGCACGTCCTAGTTCATCTAGTCGACGAGATTGTCATTCTGGGGCCCGTATTTCTACACAATATGTTCCCCTTTGAGAGGTTCATGGGAGTCCTAAAGAAATATGTCCGTAACCGCGCTAGGCCAGAAGGAAGCATCTCCATGGGCCATCAAACAGAGGATGTCATTGGGTTTTGTGTTGACTTCATTCCTGGCCTTAAGAAGATAGGTCTCCCTAAATCGCGGTATGAGGGGAGACTGACTGGAAAAGGCACGCTAGGAGCGGACTCAATAATATGCAGGGACGGGCATTCTTGGTCTCAAGCACACTACACAGTTCTACAGAACTCTACCTTGGTGACCCCGTATGTCGATGAACACAAGAACAGTCTGCGCTCCAAACACCCGGAGCAGTGCGACGACTGGATTACATGTGAACACATCAGGACTTTCAGCAGTTGGTTGGAAACACGTCTCAGAGGTGACAACACTGTTTGTGATGAGCTGTACTCGTTGTCCAGGGGACCATCTTTGACTGTATTGACTTACAAAGGATACGAGATAAATGGGAATACATTTTACACGATCGCCCAAGATCAAAAGAGCACCAACCAAAACAGCGGTGTCCGCTTTGATGCAGCAACCGAGAGGGGAAAGGACACATATTATGGTTACATAGTGGACATATGGGAACTTGACTACGGACATGATTTTAAGGTCCCTTTGTTTAAGTGCAAATGGGTCAATCTGTCAGGAGGCGGGGTACAGGTAGACCCACAGTACGGAATGACAACAGTGGATCTGAAAAATCTTGGGTACACTGACGAACCGTTCGTCCTAGCCAATGATGTGGCACAGGTTATCTATGTGAAGGACATGTCTACCAAACCGAGAAAAAGAAAAGATAAGGAAGCGAATACATCATACGATGAGCCAAAGCGCCACATAGTTCTTTCAGGAAAAAGGGACATCGTGGGAGTGGAGGGCAAGACAGACATGTCTGAAGATTATGAAAAGTTTCATGAAATTCCTCCCTTCAAAGTCAAGGCTGACCCAAGCATCCTGATAAACGATGAAGATTATCCATGGTTACGGCGCAATAAGCAAATGACACAAGCGAAGAAAAAGTGAAGACTTTCTCCCGCAACTATTATGATGATACCATGCCAACTTTGTAACAGACGAGTATGATACCATTGTCCGTTTTGTACACGAAGTGCATCCAGTTTTTGCCGTAACCCTCTCAACTTTCTTGCACATGCTATGTGGATGAAATGATGATACCATGCCAACTTTCAACCTTTTCAGAGTTCATTTGAAATGCTTTTCAATTTCAGGGTCTTATAGCTCAAAATAATCAATAAATGCATGAAAAATAACAAATGAAGTCAGAAAGGGTTGAAAATTGATGATGTGGCTTTGAATGGTGCATTTTGAACACACAAAAAGTCAGGAGTTCAAATAAGTTTTAAAAAATGAAATCCCTTTGTAACAGACGAGTTTCCGTATGAAATCCTGATACTTCGAAAGAGATTGTCCGTTTTGTACACGAAGTGCATCCAGTTTTTGCCGTAACCCTCTCAACTTTCTTGCACATGCTATGTGGATGAAATGATGATACCATGCCAACTTTCAACCTTTTCAGAGTTCATTTGAAATGCTTTTCAATTTTAGGGTCTTATAGCTCAAAATAATCAGTAAATGCATGAAAAATGGTGCATGAAAAATAACAAATAAAATAAATAAGTAATTAGAAACAAAATAATATAAACTTTAATAAAATATATAAGTAGAAACAAAATAAAATAAACTTTAATAACATAAATAAAATTTATGAAACTAAAATTATCAAAGTATTTTCTGTTCAAAACATTATAAGCAACCTCTAGTATTATTGAAACTAAAATTATATAAAATTGATGCAACTAAAATTATCGAAGTATTTTCTGTTCAAAATCATTGAAAGCAAAAAGAATTTTCATAAAGAACTTTTTTTGTTAGAAACTTTAATAGCAAAAAGAATTATCATAAAGTAAAATAAATAAGTAATTAGAAACAAAATAAAATAAAATAAATAAGTTTTTGTTGTAAGTAGAAACAAAACAAAATAAATAAAGCAAAAAAAAACAAAAAACAGGCAAAAAATAAAAAATATGCCACCTACTGGGCCACCACGGCCTGAATACGACTAGAAACCCATCGATGGGCCAGGATTCAGGCCCGCAGAAGGCCCAGTAGGCCCATCACGCATAGCAGTGACAATTAGGCCCGTAAGCCTGCAATGGAGAGGAGCTCAAGAGGGGAGCGGCAGTGGGGCTTATAAACCACTGCGCGCCCCTCTCAACTAGCGAGGTGGGACTAAACATTCGACGCGGGCGCAGCAGCACAAGGCCTTTGGTCCCGGTTGGTGGCACCAACCGATACTAAAGGGGTGCATTGGTACCGGTTTCGTGGCACTAACCGGTACCAATGCCCCCCCTTTAGTCCCGGTTGGTGCCACCAACCGGGACCAAAGGCCCCAAGGCCGCCGCTTCCCGCCCTTTGGGCTGCTGAAAAGAGGCCTTTGGTCCCGGTTGGTGACACCAACCGGGACTAAAGGTGGCATTGGTACCGGTTTGTGCCACCAACCGGTACCAATGGGTTTGCTATATAAGCCAGCACTTGTGAAAATTTCGTCAGTTCTTCGATCCCTCCGACGACGCCGCCAGGCTGCCCGAGCTCGCCCGCGCCCTCGCCGTCGCCGCGCCCTCGCCCGACGTCGTCGCCGCGCGTCGTCCCTGCCCCGACGCGCGCCGCCCCTGCCGCGCCCCCGACCCGCCCCGCCGTCGCCGTCGCCCGTCGTCGCCGTCGCCCGCGCCCTCGCCGTCGCCGCGCCCTCGCCCGACGTCGTCGCCACGCGCCGTCCCTGCCCCGACGCGCGCGCCCCTGCCCCGACGCGCGCCGCCCCTGCCCCGCCGCGCGCCGCTCCGACCCCGACGCCGTCTCCGCGCCACTCCCCGCGCCCCTTCTTGCCCCGACGCCGCCCTCCACGCGCTCCTCCCTCTGTGAGCACCGCGCCTCTGCCGGCCACGCCGCCATGCTATTTTTTTTACATGTTTTTAGATTTTCATATATGTATGTATGTATTTTTTTGATGTATGTTCCTATATGTATGCATTTTTTACATGTTTTTTGTATGTATGTATGTATTTTTTTCAATTGTAATGATGTTTTAAAAATACATATATGCAAAAGTTAGATTTTTAGAAAAGTTTTATCTATATATGTTCTCTGATTTAGTACATTTTAGGTTAGTTTCATTTTTAGAAAAGTTTTATATATTTAGGAAGAAGGAATAGAAGGAAGAAGAAGGAATAAGAAAAAGTTTTATATATGCAAAAGTTACATTTTTAGAAAAGTTTTATATATCTAGCTAGGAAAGGAAGAAGAAGAAAAAGAATGAGAGGAAAAAGGAAAATAAGAAGAAGAAGAAAGGAGAAGAAGAGGAGAGGAAGAAGATGAGAAATAAATAAGAAGAAGAAAAAAGAAGAAAAAGAAGAGGAGAAGATGAAAGGAATAGAGGAGAAGAAGAGAAAATAGAATATTCTATTTTTCTCTTCTTCTCCTCTTTTTTTTCTTCTTTTTTTCTTCAATATTCTCCTCTATTAATATCTTCTTCTCCTCTTTTTATTTCTTCTTCGTCTTCTTATTTTTTATCGGATATGTCGTTGTCGATATACCCCGTGTCCCGATAACTTCAACACGAGGGGGGGGGGTTGGACCTACCCCCTCCCCGATAACATTATTTTCCCATGTATGTATGTCGTCGTTGTCGATATAACCCCCTCCCGGATAACTTCGACCGTGATAACTTATACCACGGGAGCACCCCCCCAACCCTCTCGCTCGACCAAAACTCTCGAGGACACCCAAACCCTAGAAAAAACGATGTCGGTCTCCTACCCCCTCCCGCCGCGCCCCTACCCTTGAAGCGTTGCCGAGGCCACCCCAAACCCGGAATAAGCTAGGTCTACGTTTGCACTAATATATCCACCTGCTGTCATGTTTGTGTAATAATTGCCATGTTGTAATATTTGCAGAAACAATGGAGCACGGACGAGACGAGGAAGCAGAAGAGGTGTTGGGGGACATAATCTTAGCCGGAGGTGATGTCTTGTCGTATCTTAACGACAATGATGGTCTGGAAGAACAGGGTGAAGAAGCAGGCTACGGTGATCGAAGAGTGGAGGAGGAAAGACATGATTATGATGGCTCCGGTGACCCAATGCTGGTGCAAGAAGGAGCCCGTGGTGACGGCTCCGGTGACCGAACAGAGTCCGGCCAGGTAAATATATTAGTTAAGCCTGTGCTGACTAGCTAATTGATGCATTCATTGTTTTGGTATGTACACATATTAATTAACTCTCGTCTTTCTTCTTTTTTCTAGCCCTCCGGATCGAGCACAACTTCGGTAAAGAGACGAGGCCCGAAGAGAAAGTTGCGCTCGGATGAAAGGTTTGAGATCACAGCAATCGCGCGCGACGGCCAACCGATTGAACCCATCCGGACAAAGGAAGCATTTGCTGCTCAGTGCGGGGTTCTTGTTAGGGACAAGATCCCGATCAGCATCCACCAATGGTATAAGCCTAAGAAGGAAGACCCTGAGGTGTCTTATGTCAATGATATGCAGAAAGATGATCTTTGGACTGAGCTGAAGGCAAATTTCACCCTACCGCCAGAGGAGGATCCGGAGAAGCCAGTTAAAGAGCAATTAATCAAGTCTCATGCTCTTAAGAAGATGGCAGACCTATTCAGGAGGTGGAAGAATGAGCTGAAAACGTTTGTCGACAAAGAAGAGACACCAGAATTCATCGGCAAATATGAGAAGATCAGAGATCACTGGCCCGCATTTGTGGCCCACAAGACATCGGAAAAGAGTAAGAAGTTGTCAGCGACAAACAAGAAAAATGCTGCGAAGAAGAAGCTTCACCATCGCACGGGGTCAGGTGGCTACCTCAAAGCCCGGCCTAAGTGGGCCAAGGCTGAGAATGATCTGCTTGATAAAGGGATCGAACCAGAGACAATGAACTGGCCAGACCGTTGCCGGACTTGGTTCTTCGGGGCTGGCGGAACCTTGGACCCTGTATCAGGGAAGTGCGTTTGGACGGACGAGCAAATGAGAATACCAGTCAAGAGGCTTCAGCACTATATCGATGCAGCGCACCAAGGGACGTTCGTTCCAGACAGAGAGAACGACGAGCTCACAATGGCCCTCGGGAATCCTGAGCACCCTGGACGGACACGAGGCACGCCAGGCTCCGTTCCGTGGAAGGCTGGTTTTCCGGACGCAGGCGGTTACAAATGCCAGGAGAGGAGGAAAAAAGTGGAGCAGACCCAAATTCAGAAGCTGCACGAAAGGGTTCAAGCGCTAGAGGAACGAGACGTAGCTCGCAGCAATCGACCTGCCGAAACTACCCCCGAAGCTACCCCGCCATCTCAGCGGAGAAGCAGCGTGGCTTCCACCGAGCTGCTTCAGCCGGAGCATGTCTTGACGGCTCCTGCTAGCTACCCCGTGGATGCTATCACGGAGTCTCAACATTGCCACCTTATGACGCAATGGGAGAACTTCAAAGTCAAGGCGGCTGTCGGCTCTGTTCGACCTCCTGAACCCGGCGCAACTTTTCACTGTCGTCCGATTCCAGAAGGATATGCTAGGGTGACGGTGGACGAAATAACGGAGGGATTTGAGGACCTCCAGCTTGACCACCCTACCGGTGAAGGGGAGACTCGGCTGGGTTCTGCTCTGAAGACTCCATGCCTATGGCGGAAGGAGCTCATCAACCTTCCGAACTGGACGCCTCCGGCGAGTAAGGGCACTCCGCCTCCTCCTCCGGCGAGTGATCAGGGCACTCAGCCTCCTTCTCCGGCGCGTGGCGGCACTCCGCCTCCTCCTCCGGCGAGTGATCAGGGCACTCAGCCTCCTTCTCCGGCGCGTGGCGGCACTCCGCCTCCTTCTCCGCCTGCGCCGGCGCGCCCGAGCAGCCAGCCTCCTCCTTCTCCGCCTCGTCAGCAAGGGCGGAAGAGACCCGCCGCCGCTCCGGCTGCTCCGGCGCGTCGTAGTCCTTCTCCTCCGCCTCGTAAGCAAGGAAAGAAGACAGCCGCAGCCGCTCCGTCTGCTCTGCCGGCGTCTAGCAGTACAGCCAGAGGCGGGAGGCAATACAGATTCGGTCCTTCTCTGAAGACTCCAGAGAAGTTACCATACGAGAGGACCGAGGAGGAAACCACGAAGATCGTGCGAGCCGAAGTGACGAACTTCTTTGAAGGGGTGAAAGCAAAGAAACATCCACCTCCGGAGGAGAAGGTAGATCCGGTGAAAGCGAAGCGCACTCTGGCTGCCCTGACAAAACCACCAAAGTCTCCGCCGAAAGGCAACTATGAGCGCATTATTGCAAAGACATTTGTCGAAGCGGAGCGGTCGGGAAGTACTGTCAGTGATCAAAGGTTAAAAGAACGACGAGCTGGGAAAAAATTGCCCAGCTCGGCGAACAAGCGAACCAATCGTGCCCCCCGCTCAAGGTGTCTAGCGACATCGTCGCTAATGATCCGAGGATGGTGCCCGGTTATAGCAATCTTGGAGATTACCTGCCCGACGATGTACATTATGATTTCTTGGAGGTGGACGAACACAAATACCATTACGGGAAGCCTCTCGTCAAAGATGAAAGATCTCTAACAACGATGATGCGAAGATTACATGATTGGTACATGAAAACCTGCAGAGAGTCTGGGGGGAGGGATACTTTGACGCTGAGAGTTAAAGAGGAGCATGACCTCGTTGGAATTGAACTGTTGAATGTTCCATTTGAGGAGTTCTTCCAGTTTTTCAATCAAAAGGCCCTCGATAAATCAACGGTCACTTGCTACTGTCTGTAAGTAGTACTACTTCTGTCATTAAGTCTCTCTATATAGGTCAGCTCTTTCATTGCATGTATTTATAATTATCCTCACTATATTATGCAGATTGAAGATCGCCGAATTGAAGAAAAGACAAATCGGTGATATTGGATTCATTAACACAAATCTCATAGATGCAACTGAGGTTAAATATCATGCCGAAAATACCGAGGCCAACTTGCTACGATCGTTGGTAATAAATGAAAACAAAGATATAATACTCTTTCCTTACAACTTCAAGTGAGTGTTACTGTCTTGTGCATATTCGGTTTCCCTTATTAGTCCAGGTTATAGTAATGTAATTGATGACTTATGCATGCGTGCGCAGCTTCCACTATATTCTCCTAGAGATTAAGCTTGAGCAGGGAGTAGTAACCGTCTTAGACTCGAGACGAAAAGATCCCCAGGACTATGCGGACATGACTCAAATGCTCGAGAAGTAAGTTAAATCGATCATTATCCACCATATCAGCAACTTTGTTCATTTCCTGATATCAAGTAATTGTTTTCTTTGTCTGGCAGGGTTTGGAGAAAATTCACCAAAAAAGCTCCGGGACTGCCGAAGAAGCTGCAATTTAGACACCCGAAAGTAAGTACTATAGTAGCATGTTCCGCGCATCTCCTAGTGATTCAAGCGCTAGTTTCATCAATACCATTTAGCATGCTTGCTTATCAGTTTGATTGACCTCTATTTCTTGTAAAGTGGTTGTGGCAGGAACAAGGGAATGATTTCTGTGGATACTACGTTTGCGAGTCCATCCGCCACACGACCTGTGAGCGGGGCTACTCTGACGAACAATATGAAGTGCGTAAGCAATAATATTCACAATTTTATTTTATTACCATCATTTGTGTTGAGTTTCATTTATTCATATATATATGTATTGACCCCTTCTTCAAATTAGATCTTTCGGATGCGGGATGAACTCCTAGCACCAGATCGTATGCGAACAATTCAAGAGGAATTGGCGGTATTCTTCCTTGACCACGTGATCGCTGAAAACGGAGAATACTATGTGGACCCTGTGTTCATATATAATTAGGAGATTATATTGTAAGAGATAATTATTGTATATATGTAGCCGGTAGTGTTGGATAGATATACGAGAACTTGTTGTTCGACCAATCTCTCGGAGAAGGAGAGGTGGTCGATATCAGTTCTCCCTGTATGCATATGTTCATGACGATCTTCTGTTTCCTTCATTTGCTTACTAGCTAGCGTGTCTAGTCCTCTCTATACTATATAGTACGTAGCGTCGACCAAGCACGGAGATAAGAGAGGACACTTCTCTCTATTAATTAGCTAGCTAACACAATATATGAAACACCTAAATTAACCCCCCAAAACCCCCACCCCCCTTTAAAAAAAACAAAAAACCCCAGCCCCTGAAATGCTGATGCGTGGATGCCTATTGGTCCCGGTTAGTGCCACCAACCGGGACCAAAGGCCCTCCTGCCTGGGCTCGCCGCAACGGCCACGTGGAGGCCCATCTGTCCCGGTTCGTGTAAGAACCGGGACTAAAGGGCTAGGGCATTAGTAACGACCCTTTAGTCCCGGTTCAAAAACCGGGACAAAAGGCCCTTACCAACCGGGACAGATGACCCTTTTTCTACTAGTGGGAATCCTACTCCCACCAGGAGTAGGACTCCCCCCTTGGGCGCGCCATGAGAGGGCCGGCCCTCCCCCTCCTCCACTCCTTTATATACGGGGGAGTGGGGCACCCCATAGATACACAAGTTGATTGTTTAGCCGTGTGCAGTGCCCCCCTCCACAGATTTTCACCTCGGCCATATCGTTGCAGTGCTTAGGCGAAGCCCTACGCCGGTAGCTTGATCATCACTGTCACCATGCCGTCATGCTGGCGAAACTCTCCCTCGACCTCAGCTAGATCTAGAGTTCATGCGACGTCACCGAGCTAAACGTGTGCAGATCGCGGAGGTGCCGTACCTTCGGTGCTAGGATCGGTCGGATCGTGAAGATGTACGACTACATCAACCGCGTTGTCATAATGCTTCCGCTTTCGGTCTATGAGGGTACGTGGACAACACTCTCCCCTCTCGTTGCTATGCATCACCTAGATGGATCTTGCATGTGCGTAGGAATTTTTTTGTAATTACTATGTTCTCCAACAGTGGCATTCGAGCCAGGTCTATGCGTAGATGTTATATATGCATGAGTACAACACAAAGAGTTGTGGGCGATAATAGTCATACTGCTTACCAGCATGTCATACTTTGATTCGGCGGTATTGTTGGATGAAGCGGCTCAGACCGACATTACGTGTACGCTTATGCAAGACTGGTTCTACCGACGTGCTTCGCACACAGGTGGCTAGTGGGTGTATGTTTCTCCAACTTTAGTTGAATCGAGTGTGAGTACGCTCGGTCCTTGTTGAAGGTTAAAATAGCAAACTTGACGAAAAATCGTTGTGGTTTTGATGCGTAGGTAAGAACGGTTGTAAGAACGGTTGTTGCTAAGCCCGTAGCAGCCACGTAAAACTTGCAACAACAAAATAGAGGACGTCTAACTTGTTTTTGCAGGGCATGTTGTGATGTGATATGGTCAAGACGTGATTATATAAATTGTTGTATGAGATGATCATGTTTTGTAACACAGTTATCGGCAACTGGCAAGAGCCATATGGTTGTCGCTTTATTGTATGAAATGCAATCGCCATGTAATTGCTTTACTTTATCACTTAGCGGTAGCGATAGTCGTAGAAGCAATAGTTGACGAGACGACAACGATGATGATGGCCATATCATATCACTTATATTGATTGCATGTGATGTTTATCCTTTATGCATCTTATTTTGCTTAGTTCGGAGGTAGCATTATAAGATGATCTCTCACTAAATTTCAAGGTATAAGTGTTCCCCCTGAGCATGCACCGTTGCTACAGTTCGTCGTGCCGAGACACCACGTGATGATCGGGTTAAACTTGATGAGCCTAGCGTATGCAGATATAGCCTCGGAACACTAAGACCGAAAGGTCGAGCGTGAATCATATAGTAGATATGATCAACATAGTGATGTTCACCATTGAAAACTACTCCATCTCACGTGATGATCGGACATGGTTTAGTTGATATGGATCACGTGATCACTTAGATGATTAGAGGGATGTCTATCTAAGTGGGAGTTCTTAAGTAATATGATTAATTGAACTTTAATTTATCATGAACTTAGTACCTGATAGTATTTTGCATGTCTATGTTGTTGTAGATAAATGGCCCGTGTTGTTGTTCTGTTGAATTTTAATGCGTTCCTAGAGAAAGCTAAGTTGAAAGATGATGGTAGCAATTACACGGACTGGGTCCGTAACTTGAGGACTATCCTCATTGCTGCACAGAAGAATTACGTCCTGGAAGCACCGCTAGGTGCCAAACCCGCTGCAGGAGCAACGCCAGATGTTATGAATGCCTGGCAGAGCAAAGCTGATGACTACTCGATAGTTCAGTGTGCCATGCTTTACGGCTTAGAACCGGGACTTCAGCGACGTTTTGAATGTCATGGAGCATATGAGATGTTCCAGGAGTTGAAGTTAATATTTCAAGCAAATGCCCAGATTGAGAGATATGAAGTCTCCAGTAAGCTCTACAGCTGCAAAATGGAGGTGAATAGTTCTGTCAGTGAACATATACTCAGAATGTCTGGGTACCACTGTTGGGAATCGTAGCATAATTTTAAAATTTTCCTACGCTCACCAAGATGCATCTATGGAGTCTACTAGCAACGAGGGGAAGGGAGTGCATCTACATACCGTTGTAGATCGCGGGCGGAAGCGTTCCAATGAATGTGGATGACGGAGTCGTACTCGCCGTGATCCAAATCACCGATGACCGAGTGCCGAACGTACAGCACCTCCGCGTTCAACACACGTACGGTGCAGCGACGTCTCCTCCTTTCTTGATCCAGCAAGGGGGAAGGAGAGGTTGATGGAGATCCAACAGCACGACGGCGTGGTGGTGGATGTAGCGGGTCTCCGGCAGGGCTTCGCCGAGCTTCTGCGAGAGAGAGAGGTGTTGCAGGGGAGGAGGGAGGCGCCCAAGGCTTAGATCTTGCTGCCCTCCCTTCCCCCCACTATATATAGGGCCAAGGGAGAGGGGGGGCGCAGCCTTGCCCCTTCCTCCAAGGAAGGGTGCGGCCAGGGGGGAGTCCTTCCCCCCCAAGGCACCTCGGAGGTGCCTTCCCCCTTTAGGACTCTCCCTTCTTTCTTATCTCTTGCACATGGGCCTCTTGGGGCTGGTGCCCTTGGCCCATATAGGCCAAGGCGCACCCCTTACAGCCCATGTGGCCCCCCGGGGCTGGTGGACCCCCGGACCCCTTTCGGCACTCCCGGTACAATACCGATAAAGCGCGAAACTTTTCGGCGACCAAAATAAGACTTCCCATATATAAATCTTTACCTCCGGACCATTCCGGAACCTCTCGTGACGTCCGGGATCTCATCCGGGACTCTGAACAACTTTCGGGTTTCCGCATACATATATCTCTACAACCCTAGCATCACCGGACCTTAAGTGTGTAGACCCTACGGGTTCGGGAGACATGCAGACATGACCGAGACGCCTCTCCGGTCAATAACCAACAGCGGGATCTGGATACCCATGTTGGCTCCCACATGTTCCACGATGATATCATCGGATGAACCACGGTGTCGAGGATTCAATCAATCCGTATGCAATTCCCTTTGTCAATCGGTATGTTACTTGCCCGAGATTCGATCGTCGGTATCCCAATACCTTGTTCAATCTCGTTACCGGCAAGTCTCTTTACTCGTACCACAATGCATGATCCCGTGACTAACGCCTTAGTCACATTGAGCTCATTATGATGATGCATTACCGAGTGGGCCCAGAGATACCTCTCCGTCACACGGAGTGACAAATCCCAGTCTCGATCCGTGCCAACCCAACAGACACTTTCGGAGATACCCGTAGTGCACCTTTATAGTCACCCAGTTACGTTGTGACGTTTGGCACACCCAAAGCACTCCTACGGTATCCGGGAGTTGCACGATCTCATGGTCTAAGGAAAAGATACTTGACATTGGAAAAGCTCTAGCAAACGAAACTACACGATCTTTTATGCTATGCTTAAGTTGGGTCTTGTCCATCACATCATTCTCTTAATGATGTGATCCCGTTATCAATGACATCCAATGTCCATAGTCAGGAAGCCATGACTATCTGTTGATCAACGAGCTAGTCAACTAGAGGCTTACTAGGGACAGGTTGTGGTCTATGTATTCACACATGTATTACGATTTCCAGAAAATACAATTATAGCATGAATAATAGACAATTACCATGAACAAAGAAATATAATAATAACCATTTATTATTGCCTCTAGGGCATATTTCCAACAGTCTCCCACTTGCACTAGAGTCAATAATCTAGTTCACATCACCATGTGATTAACACTCACTGGTCACATCACCATGTGACCAACATCTAAAGAGTTTACTAGAGTCAACGATCTAGTTCACATCACTATGTGATTATCACTCAATGTGTTCTGGTTTGGTCATGTTATGCTTGTGAGAGAGGTTATTAGTCAACGGGTCTGAACCTTTCAGAACCGTGTGCTTTACGAATATCTATGTCATCTTGTGGATGCTACCACGCGCTATTTGGAGCCATTTCAAATAATTGCTCTACTATACGAATCCGGTTTACTACTCAGAGTCATCCGGATTAGTGTCAAAGTTCGCATCGACGTAACCCTTTACGACGAACTCCTTTCCACCTCCATAATCGAGAAAATTCCTTAATCCACTAGGTGCTAAGGATAAGTTCGACCGCTGTCATGAGATCCTTTCCCGGATCACCATTGTACCCTCTTGACCAACTCATGGCAAGGCACACTACATGTGCGGTACACAGCATAGCATACTATAGAGCCTATGTCTAAAGCATAGGGGACGACCTTCGTCCTTTCTCTATCTTCTGCTGTGGTCAGGTCTTGAGTCTCACTCAATACTCACACCTTGTAACACAGCCAAGAACTCCTTCTTTGCTGATCTATTTTGAACTCTTTCAAAATCATGTCAAGGTGTGCTGTCTTTTGAAAGTATCATCAGGCGTGTTGATCTATCTCTATGGATCTTGATGCCCAATATGTAAGTAGCTTTATCCAGGTCTTCCTTTGAAAAACACCTTTCAAACAACCCTTTATGCTTTCCAGAAATTTTACATCATTTCGGATCATCAATATGTCATTCACATATACTTATCAGAAATGTTGTAGCGCTCCCACTCACTTTATTGTAAATACAGGTTTCTAACAAACTTTGTATAAACCCAAAAACTTTGATCACCCCATCAAAGCGTATATTCTGACTCCGAGATGCTTGCTCTGATCCATGGAAGGATCGCTGGAGCTAGCATACCTTTTAGCATCCTTAGGATTGACAAAACCTTTCTGATTGTATCACATACAACCTTTCCTCACGAAAAACTGGTAAGGAAACTTGTTTTGACATCCATCTGCCAGATTTCATAAATGTAGCTAATGCTAACATGATTCCGACGGACCTAAGCATCGCTACGGATGAGAAAAACTCATCGTAGTCAACTCCTTGAACTTATGAAAATACTCTTTGCCACAAGTCGAGCTTCATAGACGGTAACATTACCGTCCATGTCCGTCTTCTTCTTAAAGATCCATTTATCTCAATGGCTTGCCGATCATCGGGCAAGTTCACCAAAGTCCATGCTTTGTTCTGATACATGGATTCTATCTCGGATTTCATGGCCTCGAGCCATTCGTCGGAATATGGGCCTACCATCGCTTCTCCATAGCTCGTAGGTTCATTGTTGTCTAGCAACATGACTTCCAAGACAGGATCACGCATTACTCTGAAGTAGTGCGCATCCTCGTCATCCTACGAGGTTTGGTAGTGACTTGATCCGAAGTTTCATGATCACTATCATAAGCTTCCACTTCAATTGGTGTAGGTGCCACAGGAACAACTTCCTGTGCCCTGCTACACACTAGTTGAAGCGACGGTTCAATAACCTTATCAAGTCTCCACCATCCTCCCACTCAATTCTTTCGAGAGAAACTTTTCCTCAAGAAAGGACTCGTTTCTAGAAGCAATTACTTTTGCTTCCAGATAGGAGGTATACCCAACTGTTTTTGGGTATTCTATGAAGATGCATTTATCCGCTTTGGGTTCGAGCTTATCAGCCTGAAACTTTTTCACATAAGCATCGCAGCCCCAAACTTTTAAGAAACGACAACTTAGGTTTCTATAAACGGTGTCGTCTCAACGGATTTAGACGGTGCCCTATTTAAAGTGAATGCGGCAGTCTCTAATGCCTAACCCATAAACGATAGTGGTAATTTGATAAGAAACATCATGGTATGCACCATATCCAATAGGGTGCAGTTATGATGTTCGGACACACCATCACACTATGGTGTTCCAGGCGGTATTAATTGTGAAACACTTTCCACAATGTCTCAATTGTGTGCCAAACTCGTATCTCAGATACTCATCTCTATGATCATATCACAGACATTTTATCCTCTTGTCACGACGATCTTCAACTTCACTCTGAAATTACTTGAACCTTTCAATAATTCAGACTTGTGTTTCATCAAGTAAATACACTCAGCATCTACTCAAATCATCTGTGAAGTAAGAACATAACGATATCCACTGCATGCCTCAGCACTCATTGGACTGCATACATCAAAATGTATTACTTCCAATAAGTTGCTCTCTTGTTCCATTTTACTGAAAACAGGCCTTTCAGTCATCTTGCCCATGTGGTATGATTTGCATGTCTCAATTGATTCAAAATCAAGTGAGTCCAAACGATCCATCTGCATGAAGTTTCTTCATGCATATATACCAATAGACATGGTTCGCATGTCTCAATCTTTTCAAAAACGACCGAGTCCAAAAGTCCATCTGCATGGAGCTTCTTCATGCGCTTGACACCAATGTGACCAAGGCGGCAGTGCCACAAGTATGTGGGACTATCGTTATCAACTTTACATCTTTTGGTATTCACACTATTGACATGTGTAAATCACGTTCGAGATTCATCAAAAATAAACATTGACCAGCGGGGCATGACCATAAAACATATCTCTCAAATAAATAGAACAACCATTATTCTCAGATTTAAATGAGTAGCCATCTCGAATTAAACAGATCCAGATACAATGTTCATGCTCAAAGTGGCACTAAATAACAATTATTGAGGTTTATAACTAATCCGGGGTAGATGCAGAGGTAGCGTGCCGACGGCGATCACATCGACCTTGGAACCATTCCCGACGCGCATCGTCACCTCGCCTTTGCCAGTCTCCGTTATTCCGTAGTTCTTTTTTGAGTTACAAATATGAGCACCGCACCGGTATCAAATACCCAGGAGCTACTACGATACTGGTAAAGTACACATTCATATAACGTGTATCCAATATACTTCTGTCGACCTTGCCTGCCTTGTCATCTACCAAGTATCTAGGGTAGTACTGCTTCGGTGTGACCGTTCCTCTCATTACAGAAGCACTTAGTCTCGGGTTTGGGTTCAACCTTGGGATTCTTACTTGAGCAGCAAACGACTTGCTGTTTCATGAAGTATCCCTTTTGCCCTTGCCCTTCTTAAACTAGTGGTTTTACTAACCATCAACAATTGATGCTCCTTCTTGATTTCTACTCTCGCGGTGTCAAACATCGCGAATAGCTCAAGGATCATCATAACTATCCTTGATATGTTATAGTT
This sequence comes from Triticum aestivum, assembly GCF_018294505.1. Taxonomy (NCBI): domain Eukaryota; kingdom Viridiplantae; phylum Streptophyta; class Magnoliopsida; order Poales; family Poaceae; genus Triticum; species Triticum aestivum. The sequence goes on from NC_057796.1 coordinate 446,131,655, forward strand.
CATCACGAAGCTGTACTAGCTTGGTGGCAGTGACTATGGAGAACTATCACTATCTCATCTGGGAGATTAACTCCCACTCGATTCAAGCGATTGTGGCACTCAGACAATCTGAGCACATGCTCAACGATTGAGCTTTTCTCCCTTAGTTTGCAGGCTTAAGAAACTTGTCAGAGGTCTCATACCTCTTGACGTGGGCACTAGTCTGAAATCCCAATTTCAGTCTTTGGAACATCTCACATGTTCTGCGACGTTTCAAAAACGTCTTTGGTGCCACAATTCTAAACCGCACTGAACTATCACGTAGTCATCAAAACGTGTATGTCAGATGTTTCGTAACATCTACAGACGACGCTGAGGTTCAGCACACCGAGCGGTACATTAAGGACATAAGCCTTCTGTGCAGCAATGAGGACAATCCTCAGTTTACGGACCCAGTCCGCATAATTGCTACTACCAACTTTCAACTAAATTTTCTCTAGGAACATATCTTAACCAGTAGAACTAAAGCGCAAGCTATGACATAATTTGCAAATACCTTTTTGACTATGTTCATGATAATGAAGTTCATCTGATTATGAACTCCCACTCAGATAGACATCCCTCTAGTCATCTAAGTGAAACATGATCCGAGTTCAACTAGGCCGTGTCCGATCATCACGTGAGACGGACTAGTCAAGATCGGTGAACATCTCCATGTTGATCGTATCTTCTATACGACTCATGCTCGACCTTTCGGTCCTCCGTGTTCCGAGGCCATGTCTGTACATGCTAGGCTCGTCAAGTCAACCTAAGTGTATTGCGTGTGTTCCGAGGCCATGTCTGTACATGCTAGGCTCGTCAACACCCGTTGTATTCGAACGTTAGAATCTATCACACCCGATCATCACGTGGTGCTTCGAAACGACAAACCTTTGCAACGGTGCACAGTTAGGGTGAACACTTTCTTGAAATTATTATAAGGGATCATCCTACTTGCTACCGTCGTTCTAAGCAAATAAGATGCAAAAACATGATAAACATCACATGCAATCAAATAGTGACATGATATGGCCAATATCATCATGCTCCTTTGATCTCCATCTTCAGGGCACCATGATCATCTTTGTCACCGGCATGACACCATGATCTCCATCATTGTGTCTTCATGAAGTCGTCACGCCAACGATTACTTCTACTTCTATGGCTAACGCGTTTAGCAACAAAGTAAAGTAATTTACATGGCGTTATTCAATGACACGCAGGTCATGCAAAATAATAAAGACAACTCCTATGGCTCCTGCCGGTTGTCATAATCATCGACATGCAAGTCGTGATTCCTATTACAAGAATATGATCAATCTCATAATCAATCATCACATCTTCTGGCCATATCACATCACATAGCACTTGCTGCAAAAACAAGTTAGACGTCCTCTAATTGTTGTTGCAAGTTTTTACGTGGTTTGTAGGTTTCTAGCAAGAACGTTTCTTACCTACGTATGACCACAACGCGATTTGCCAATTTCTATTTACCCTTCATAAGGACCCTTTTCATCGAATCCGTTCCGACTAAAGTAGGAGAGACAGACACCCGCTAGCCACCTTATGCAACTAGTGCATGTCAGTCGGTGGAACCTGTCTCACGTAAGCGTACGTGTAAGGTCGGTCCGGGCCGCTTCATCCTACAATGCCGCTGAAACAAGAAACGACTAGTAGCGGCAAGAAGAATTGGCAAACTCAACGCCCACAACTGCTTTGTGTTCTACTCGTGCATAGTAACTACGCATAGACCTGGCTCATGATGCCATTGTTGGGAATCGTAGCATAATTTTAAAATTTTCCTACGCTCACCAAGATGCATCTATGGAGTCTACTAGCAACGAGGGGAAGGGAGTGCATCTACATACCGTTGTAGATCGCGGGCGGAAGCGTTCCAATGAACGTGGATGACGGAGTCGTACTCGCCGTGATCCAAATCACCGATGACCGAGTGCCGAACGTACAGCACCTCCTCGTTCAACACACGTACGGTGCAGCGACGTCTCCTCCTTTCTTGATCCAGCAAGGGGGAAGGAGAGGTTGATGGAGATCCAACAGCACGACGGCGTGGTGGTGGATGTAGCGGGTCTCCGGCAGGGCTTCGCCGAGCTTCTGCGAGAGAGAGAGGTGTTGCAGGAGGAGG